>NC_056741.1:1763702630-1763820130 GCF_019279795.1 Protopterus annectens | reverse complement strand
CAGGTATTTTTTAGGTAAATTCAGTTCCGTTCTTAGGTTAGTGATATTCAGATGTCTAAAGGGGAAAAGGTTGGCTATAGAAGTATTCATAAGGAGAGGGTATTGATCCAAATTAAGCATATGACCGTTTAATTTAAGGTTGGGATTGAGATGAAGTGGTTGAAGAGTTATGAGTGAATGGGACAGGTTCAGAGAATTGAAAAGGGCCTGAAGGGATTTTATGCTGAATATTAGGCTTTTTGAACACTTTAGTAAACCTAAGTTTGCTTCATTTAAAAAAGGGAGTGCTGCAGGGTTAAATTTTAATGTTTTAACAAAACTATTACCTAAAATCACCCATGCCGGGGCCCACAAAGATTTAGCCCTATGATAGCACGCAATCTTAAATATTCTACTACTAATTATTAATTGATAATATGTTTTGAAATCGGGAAGACCTACTCCACCCCTCTCCTTCAGATACATGAGTTTTAAATAACTAATTCTAACCGATTTAGGAGCCCAAATAAATTTAGAGATGGACGATACCATCCTTTTGAAGAAGTTGTTATGTAGAATGCAGGTGGTTGCATGAAACAGATAAAGAAGTCTAGGAAGGATATTCATCTTAATCACCGTGGTTCTGGCCAGGAAAGGGAGCTTGAGTTTTGACCATCTATCAATATCGTTTTGAATATTATTCCAGTATCGGACGACATTATCCTGATGATAGTTTCTGTTTCCCTGTGAAAATTGAATCCCTAAATATTGCAATTGTTGATTCGATTTGAGCTCTGATCCAGAAAATGTATTAGGCAGCATAGAGTGGATATTCAAGGGAAATATTAGGGATTTTTCTTTATTGAGTTTATAGTTTGCGAGGTTAGAGAATCGTTTAATGGAAGATAATATTTTGATTGGGTCAGATCCGGGGACAGTGAAATAAATATTTAAATCATCTGCGTATGCTGATAGAAAGATCTTCGAGTTATAAATGTTAGGGGGATGATGAAAAGTAGATTGTTTAATAAGCATGAATAGTGGTTCCATATATAGGTTAAATAGAAGTGGGGAAAGGGGGCAACCTTGTCTGACCCCTTTGACAATTTTGATCCTGTTGGAGAGTAGTTTATTTATATGAAGTGTAGTGTATGTTGCAGAATAAAGGGTTTTTATTTTATCTATGAATGAGAATGGGATATTGAAGAAAGGTAGTGTAAGAAATAGGAATTTTGTACTCAAACGATCAAACACCTTGGATGCATCTACTGCTAAGGCATATAAAGGGTGCTTGTTAAGATTGGAATGGTGTATCATAGTTTCCAACAGTAAGGTTTGATCGTTAGTTTGCCTTCCTGGGATAAACCCAGATTGCTCGGGGGAGATAATATTAGAGATGACCACTTTCAGTCTATTAGCTAGAACCATTGCTAGGATTTTCATATCTAAATTGATTATGGAAATGGGTCTATAGTTTTCAGGATTTTTAGGGTCCGAATTATGCTTGAGAATGAAAATAGTTTTAGAGGCGTTTAAATGAATGTCTTTGAAACCATTTAAGATAATATAATTAAATAATATCCTCAATCCTTTGGATATTTTTGTATTAAATACCTTGTAAAATTCTGCCATAAATCCGTCAGGGCCAGGGGATTTGTTGGGTTTAAGGTTATTTATGACAGAAATGATCTCCTGTGTGTTGATGTCTCTTTCCAGGAATTTATTCTGTTTTTCCGTGAGTTTGGGAAAGGTCAAATTTCTCAGAAAAGATTGTATTTCTGATTCGTCCACTATGTTTCCTGTGGGTCCATAAATATGAGTGAAAATAGTTTCAAATATTTTGATGATTTCATTGGGTTTTCGGAACTCCTTGCCTTTATAGTGAATTTCTGATATGAATGTAGAGGGTTTAGATAAATTGATCACTCTGGCCAAAAAACTGGAGGGAGATTGCATTACATCCGCGTATAAGGCTAGTGACTTAATTTCATGAAAGCTCAGGTTATCCGATTGTAAAGAAATTAGGTCTTTTTGTAACTGTATTATACGTTCTTCTAGGAGCATGGAGTGATTTGGTTGGGCTTCCATTTCCACTGAAAGTAACTGAGAAGTTAATTCCCTTTCTTTTTTATTGTGAAGTTTTTTATAATATGAGGCTTTATTTATCAGGAATCCCCTGATCATTGACTTAACCGCGGCCCATTCGTAGTCTATAGGAGATTGGAAGGAGTCCCTAGATTTAAGAAAATTATCAAGGTATTCTTCAATTTGGGCGGTAATCTCCTCTCTCCTCAGGAGGTTGGGGTTCAGTCGCCAGCACCGAGCTGATCTGTTGGTTAGGTCATTGTTGTGTCGATTAATAGATAAAGAGATTTTGGAATGATCTGAGAGAGATCTGGGAGATTGATTAAAGGATATGTCCATGTTGTAGAAGGCCCGGGAAATCAGAAAAAAGTCCAATCTAGACCAACTTTTGGTGCAGCTAGAGAAGAAAGTGTATTTGGACTTCTTCTGAGTAGGGTCTAAAAATAGACTCGGGTCAAATAAGTTAAAGTCTTCTTTCAGTTCAGTTAAAGCTTTAACTACTGACAGATTATATCTCGCTTTAGAGTTTGATCTATCTGATTTGGGGTCCTGCACCGCATTCCAGTCTCCACCAGTGATATAGTAGTAATTGTGAAAAGAGGCAAGGAAGTTATATAACTTTGCGAAGAAATCTTGTTGAGCGTAACATGGGGCATAAATGTTTATAGCGAGAATAGGTTTATCTAATAAGGGGTGAATTGAAGTGAAGTAAGACCACCTACCCTCATCGTCTGACCCCATCTTATCTATAATTGCCCCGAAACTTTTTTTGATAATAATGGCCACTCCGGCACTATTCGTAGTGCTTTCTGAGGCTATAATGTTTTTGATCCATGGTCTCAATTTGTCATTTTCCCACTGTTGATTTAGTAAATGTGTCTCTTGAAGGAAAGTAATATTAGAGGTAGATTTCAGTGTTAGATGCATAAGCAATTTTTTTTTCTTAGTTGATCGTAATCCCTTAATGTTCCAAGATTCTAAGTTCCACATCAACCAGTTGAGTAAAATAGGTTATACAGGGGGATATGTAATAGGGGATGTATACAGTACTGAACCTTACTATCAAACTGAATTATGAGTGTAGGGGCAAGTATAATCAATCCTATCCGCTTACTCCCGGTGCATACCCACCTCCCCCTAAGCCCGGAAGGGTCTGGGAACCATAATCTGTTCCGTTTGGTGATTGACCAGTTAGAGAAAAAACTTGTTCCCAGAATAAGTCTCCATAAACACCGTGGACAGAAATGCATAGCAAACCCAAGCAGTGCTATCACATGTCCACCTCTCCGCCAAAGTAGAGGAAAATCATGTAGAGCTAAACAGCAATAGCAAGTTATTCAAAACTCATATAAAGTTATTATGGGCCCATTAATGAGCTGAAATCCTCATCACAAACAAAACCACATGGTTAAAACTTTAAGCGTACACTCATGAAGGTCAAAATATCAATCAAAAATATTTACGTTTCCTAGAAGGTTACTGTGCTTACAGTGCTGATCCTTAGTCAGCCTCCTCGACAGACCCACTATTTTAACTATAACAGTAATTACAACATTTTTTAATAGACAGCCTCATTGGATTATACCATTGCCCTATAATACACATAAGAACCAACTGCTGTGAGGTAGGGAAGGTTCTTTATTTTTGTAGAGGCTATTGTCTCAAAAATGACACACTCACTAGCCCCAGACCCCAAGGTATATGATCGAGTCAAAAATGCCATTACTCCTAGTTGTCTTACTCGGCAAGCTAGGTGGGAGGGTTGACCCATATCCTGCTTCTAAGAATGACCAGCGATTTTATATATATGCACAACTTGCCCTTATTTGAACTTAGCAGTGCCACAGTATTTAGTGTTTGCTCCAAGACACAAGCAGAGATTATGTTGCAACACTGGGTAGGTATTAATCCAGGTCTCTAAGGCCTGCGTTTGAGTGAGCAGTTTTGTCTTTATACTCCTAATTAATACAGCACAGCAATATCAATTGCATCGAAGATTAAACATAAAACACAAACCAGTACAAAAAATACACCTGTTTATATGTGATTGAGAGACTATACACTGTGCTGTTTTGGCTTTATTGTACTCTACTGGACCATCGGATGCACATTAGTAAGTGCCACTCAACCCCTGCCCAAAAAACCCAGCAACATGTTGATGTCACATTGAAAACATAAATCTGCAGTGTCATGATTCTCAGCCACATGAGAAATTCAGTCAGAAAAGGACCACAAATCGTGGACTTGAATTATTCTCGGAGCAAACAGAGATTAAATAAAAATATTGGAGATAAACTTTTTGTGATTAAACACAAAGTGAATTTACTGAAAACAGACAATTAGCCATAATCTGTTGAAATCAGCCTTATTTGCTCCCCCCCCCCTTTGTGAAATCCAAATGATTATAACTGGGTATCTTAATGCACTGTATAAATAGCCTTAAGTAGGCAGATAAAAAAAAAAAAAAACCTTTACACCTTGAGTAGGACAAGCTAAGATTACTCGCTATCCTGCACTAAATATTGAGGAGTCGCAAATATGGCTTACAGTAGTTTCTACCATTAACACAGTACAATAACAATTCTGCAGTCTAAAAGCAAGAAACTGTGAAAATATAATATTAGGATCAAAAACTACTTTCGTGGGGGGGACACAATCTAGGATGTTGTGTTTAATATGTTATATTTTAAAGCAATAAGGAACATAGCAGATATCAATCTATCCATCTGTGACTCTTAGCCCCTTATTGCCGCTGTAAGATTGGAAGTAAATCAGCAAACCTGTTAAACATAGAGAAAAATGCATGCAGCTGGGATTGTACATTTACGTAGATTAACATGCGAATAACTACTGAAGCACAGTTGCTACTTTGCTGATTCATGAATTGTTTTTAGTAAGCAACATAAACACAATGAGTTCACCTTACTGTACATAGCAGGGAATAGAGATGCAGGATGTTGCGACCAAGAAAGCTAATTCTGTGCTGCCAGAGACTTGTGCTGATGGACGAGCCTAGTAACTTCCCGTTAGAAGTGAGTTCAAACAGTTGGTGCTGAAAAGCACGTCGCATCGATTCTTCCATTGATTATTGCTGTTGAAGGCTGTTTTGCTGAGTGGAAAAGCAAGGGACCGAAAATTGCGACTAAAAAAGAAAAGAAACCTCCGTGAGACCTGATGAGCACCAAAGGGACAGTGCGCCTTTAAGAACCGGTTGCATGATGGGTCATGAAGGGTCAACAACCTTCCGAAGGACCGGCAAGCATGTCAACAGGCCCGGGGCGCTGAAAATAAAACAAGGCATGAGACAAAATGAAATGGATCTAGCATTGCTAGCGAACTAACATGGGAGATCCTCTAAAAGACCGACTGACAAGGTAACCTCTAGCTTCCCCTCGTACAAACCGAAAATATCATATTTGAAACCTAACACATGCATTTAGGTATAGATGAATGCAGAGTTTAAATTGTTTTGTCTGGAACTTCATTGAATGACTTTTTAAAAGCCTCCTTAGCCTCTTCGAGGTTGTGCGCTGAGAACTGTATACCCAAGTGAGAGTAGATAAGGGTGCTGGGATAGCGCATTTGGAATCGTATTTGTTTTCTAATGAGATAGGCACAAAAAGGAGCTAATTTCTGTCTCTCCTGTTTAATCGGAGCTGGAAGGTCAGGAGAGAGGAAGATTTTTGAACCCTTCCAGTCAATGGATTTTTTCTTCTTTGCTGCTAAGATTAATTTGGTGACATGCTGATAGTTAAGAATCTTCACAAACACTGGTCTTGGAAAAAGATTGTTAGTTGCTGGTCTTAGGGCTCTGTGAGCTCGTTCTATAATTATCTTATCTAAGAGGGGTTCTTTGTCCAGGAAAATAGAAAAGATATCCGAGATGCTCTCTAGTAAATCCATTTGTGGAATATGTTCTGGGATACCCCTGATGATAAGATTGTTGCGTCTGGATCTGGCTTTGAGATCAATTAGTTTCTGTTGGATGCTCTTTATGGTAGTGTCATTATTTTTTTGATCTATGAGTAATTGATCAATTTTAATCTCATTGTCCAGTACCTTTGCTTCTGTTTTATCCATTCTGTTTAAAATTTTGTCAATGGATTCATTAAATGTTTTAATCTGCTGTGAGATACCTTGGATTGCTGTCTGAATGGGCTGCAGAGCAGTCTTCAGATCCTCCATGTAAGGTGAGTCTATTTTATCTTTTGATGTTAGAGGTATTGCTTTGGAAGCCTATTGTTGTTTGGTAGTTCTGAACCTTTTCGGGGTTCCTTCTTTTTCTGGGGAGGCTATAGCTGAGAATTTAGCTTTGGTAGATTGAGTATCCATGTGATCTAGCTCCTTTTACATGTTTATGAGAGATTTTTCAATGCTTTTTTTTCCACAGGGATACTAGGCCTCCGAGGCCTAGAGCACATGCAGACCAGACAGGCAGCAGACAGACAGATATATCAAGTACAATCCTGTACAGCAGACCCTCCGCAACCTCTCCAAGATGCATGAACAGTCTCCAAGTAAGTTTCTTGATAGATTAGTAAAGAAATTATATGCTGTGAAGACTTTGGATCCTTAAGATTTGTTGTTGTGATTCAGGTGAGTGGCAGAGCTATGTGGAGACACTGCTTATAGGATGGCAGCCATTTTGTTCCTCAGATGTTTTCATTTCTGACAGTCACGTAAGTTTAGCCTGCAAGTAGCTTAGGTTATCTCTTAAGAAAAATAACCTAGAACAATACATGATAAATGAACTTTATGGCAATCCAGATATACATATAGTTAACAATTATGATATTAGCAGTGAGTATCTGAATCTGGTTTAAGACTATCAGAGCAGATACCATAAAACTAAAATAAAGAAAAATCATTTACACTGTAAATAATGAGTGTCCATAAAAGAAAAAAGAAAAAGATATTTACAAATATATGCAGATTTATGAACATAAGCAGTGTGTGACCATAAGAAAATCTGGAATCACATAGTAGCATACTTTTTAGTTTCTTATTTTCAAATAAATATATTACTATTTCTTTTTAAACAGCTATAAACATCCATCCTTTGGATGAGATGTTGAACCAAGGCCCCATCTGCCTGAGTTTGCGGTAGCTCAAGGCTGTAAAAGATCCCAAGGCACTTATTGAAAAGAATAGGGGAAGTTCCCCAGTCTCCTGGCCAAATTTCCCTAGTCAATATGAATACCAACTCTGGACTTCCCTGAAAATAGACCATTGGTCTAGTGTTACTAACCCAGACCCAAAGGTATAAATAAATAAAATAAATGTCATTAAACATACCAGTTTCATTATTTTCTTTTTCTTAATTACCGTAAGGTTCTCAGCCATGGATAATTATGCAAATTCAAAGAATCTAATAATTCACCTTCCATCATACGCAGGTCCATCAAGTACATCTTCCTTGTTTGCATGTTAGCGGGAGCTAAAAGGTTTCCCATCATTTATTCAGTAACAACAGTAAGTTACAAAAGCTAAACACAATTACTTGCATCAAAGGTTTCAAATTCTATGCTCAAGACTGAACATTCCTACTTACTTTTAAAGGTTTAGAATTTGGATTCTGGTTCCATGTTCCTGTTACTGTGGTCACTCATGTGTGATGTCATTAATCTAATGAAATCACAAACAGAACCCAATAAAAGAACACTCACTGATTCATGTTAAACCATTAGCATATTTATTTCTTTATATATATTTACTTTTTTATATTTATTTATTCATTTATTTATTATTTTATTAAGCTAGCTATCTATATGTGTAAGCATTTTATTTCTTAATTTCTTTCCTCCATTTTTTCCGTATTTGAATAGGTTTCAACAGTCACTTAAAATATCCAAGCAGGAATATTTAGTAAAGAACCCAGAAAATCATTGCCTCACCAGCCAAGTATCAGAACCAACAGTGTAACAAACTTCACTATTGAAGACAGCTTCTGATAAGACACGTGGTTAATGAAGGAAAAGAGAAAATGCATTTCATATGGATATAGCAAAAGGGGACAAAAGAATAGAAACATGAGAAGTAACAAAACCCTAATAACTATGATCTAAAGAAGCATTACTTGAACTGGAGACAAAAGGAGGAACAATGCCTCAGTATTGTTGCAGAACACAGACATGGCATACAGGGAGGTATGACTGCCATGTAAATATACCAGGGTTCATAAGTTGGTACTAGGCTATCCACCTAGGGCCAATACAACCCTAGCCATAACAATTCCCTGGCTATTTCTTTCCACACTATTTACTTCCCTGGACCCCTGTCTAGCAGGGTGACTGACGTGATCCCTGAGGTGAATTTCCTTCCTCCCTAAAGCGTACATGCAAGGGACAAGCTGGATAAAAAGGAATGACTGTAATCCTATGTATAAATGAAGGGATCAAGGGAACTGGACTTAAAGTAAATGTGATCTAATGAGCCGATTTTGGCCACACCAAAGATGGAAATGACAGCATAAACTGCACACGGATTGTACATGGAAATTTCACTCATAAGAAGGCTATATTCTTAAAATGAATTCTGATTTGGGAAGTTAGCATGGCAATTAATTAAGATTATTGAAGTTATGAGCAGCTATTAGTGTTCTGGTTGGCAAATTCAGAATATGCATGCAATGTTACCTCAGTATGTGACAATTACTTCTGTTGGCAGTACTTAATTTGAACTCTGTACGTGAAAGAGCCAACTAATTCAAACTAAAGATATGACCTATAACATAAAGTTATCAATATATTTTTTTTAATTTGAATTAATATTTTTTCTCTACTCTAATAATACTTGTTTCTAAGTGAAGCAATTCACCTCAGGTAAGCTTGCCAGCACTATCATTAACTTTCAGATTATTTAGTACAACTACATGTTATTTTTTCTCTTGCTTTAATACATCAGTATGCACAAGTATGTATTAGAACTTTTCTCACTGAAAAGGGACACTGTCAGGCTGGCTATCCTAGTAAACAAAAGCAAGCAAACAAAGAAATAATAAATAAATCACAAACTTTATTTTGCAGTCTTGGGTTTTATTTCCTTAGTCATCTAAACAGATGGTGCCTAGTGGCTGTGCTGAAAAGATGTCTTTTTCAGCATATAGTTCACATCATTAACAAATAAAATATATATATAACACACATACTCGCAAGCTTGCTTTCATGCACAGACACACACACACACACACACACACACACACACACACACACACACACACACACACACACACACACACAAACACATGGTAATATAAACTTTAACATGCAGACTGAAGCTATATCAAAGAGCAGGAGCCTTCTGATGCTCTATAAAGGGAAAACCTTGAACAATATTTTTTCTGAGTGCTATTTTATCTGCACCCATTGTTTTCCGCATTTCTAGGAAATCCACAGAAATATGGTGGCAGTCAATTGCAGTGGCTGTTATACAGGCAACTATAGTGATACTGGCTATGAAGGCATTTCTGATGACTCCTTGGCAGTCTATAGTCTGAATCTCATGTCTAAGAGTGATTTCACCTACATGCTAAAGAGAGCTACACTCATCAACTTGATAATCCCAAACCCACTTTTACTGTCTTTTCTCCTTTTTGGCTTGTAAGTCATTGCTTCCATGCAGCAGAATATCAGACAATAACAACTCATCCCACCTCTAAGATGGGCAGACTGCTGTCAGACCCTGAATCCTCTACTCCCCTATGTGACTTCTTCATTACCCTAACATCTTTTTACTCAAAATCAGATAATCTAAGCTGTAGTTGGGGTGTTATCTTTCTATGCTTCCATGATGGGCAGATCACACAGAATATTGACTTCCTACTTAACAAAGCACAGTCTTTCTTCTGATTTTTCAAAATGAGAGATGAATAAATACTAGTCCCGACAAGATGGCGGCACCTTTTATGAATGTGTGTTTAAACAACATGGCTGATTGTAAGCTTTCAGCTTTATATAACTGGATATCATTACCTTCAGTAAACCATACTCTGACAGAGTGAAGCAGTGTCTCAGAGAGCAACCAAAGGAAAGGTTCTACTGAAAACAAACAAGAAGGACCCACAAACAGTTTTAGATAAATTGAGCACTTTAGTCCTTTTAATAAATAAGAAAGAATATCTTCAGAAGCTAAAATTACAAAAAATAAGTGAGTTTAAAAATGATGCTTCAAACCACATGACCAATAGGTAACTAATCATGATTAAATAAATGGGGCATGTCAATTAAACACACAGTCTTAAAAAAAAAACAGAAATCACTTAAAATACAATTGCAAAATGTTACATAAAATGATCTAATTGTTGCATATAAACTTACTATTAGAGTCTCTGTGCTAACAAAAAAACACTTAGGGCAGGATTCATGAAGGCTTACACGAAGTTTAAGAGTAGTGTAAGCCTCCGTGTAAGCCTCCCGATCCAGGAACAGCCCAAACCTCCATGTAAGAGACTAGCTAAAACGTCTCTTACACAGACTGGGCGTGGAAATGTTCAATACCTCATTTGCAGCTCAAATATATGCAAATGAGGTATTTGAGCGATCCAGGAAGCCCAAACCAGTCCGTGTAATGGACGTTTTAGCTGCAGAAATGTACTCAGCTGACAACTGAGTACATTTCTGCAAAATTTACAACGGAGCTATGTCAGCTCCAAATAAAGGTTGCATATGTGTTATCTAGCATGCCAATGGCCAAATATGTGGCCATTGGCATTAAAAAGTGATGCAAAAGTATTTAAAATAACATTTTTTGGGGGGGGATTTTGATGTTTAACTGCAGCGCACACCTGTGCAAACAGGGTGCGCTGCCTAAAAGTGAAAACCGAAGCTTATAAGCCCACAATTGTGGGTTTTATGTAGTACATGGAATGACAATGCAGGGACTAACAGACCAAAAACAATATGGCCACCGTGTAGTGGTTGCCAAGGGGGGGAAGCTCAGTGTAAGAGATGTAACTAAACATTACTAGGCAATCCTATGTAAATGAGGGTTACAATACTGAATCACACTGCCACATAGCTAATGAGCACATTTTGAGTAGTGTAAGAGTTACAGAAGGGGGAGGAATAGAGTAAGAGGTAGGTGACATCACAGGGGGGAATGATAGAAGTAAATGTATCACATTGGAGAGCAGTGTAACACGACAGATGACAGACAGACATCAGGTAGAGAGGTGTGTCCCAACAGAACACTAGGAAAGTCAAGAAATAGAGGGTGTACACTATCCCTACACTCAAACTTTCTTGATATACGTGCATGCGCGCGTGTGCGCATGTGTAAGGCAGGTTCACCATGTGGGAGCATGTCGCAAACCGTTTAAAACGGTTTGCGCGGGCGTGCACGTGTGTAAGGCAATGTAAACATCAGGAAGCCTGTTGCCTGATGTATAAGGCTGTGTGCGCACGTTTTACCATGAATCAGCCAAGTCCAAACTGTGTAAGTATGTGTGCGAGCGTTTAAGTCACTGTGAGCGTGCTTATGCTGGTGTGCACATTGCTCCCCCTGAGGAAACAGAGAGGAAAAAGGAAACAACCAGATTACAAGGAAGCTGTCAGAGAATACTGCTGGAGTTAATTGGTGATAACAATTAGAAGCAGGCAATTACACAGGCAGACTAGAAGCCCAACCCAGCACTTAAAACACTGCAAACAGCAGTGCAGGGTGTTTCTCTCAAAATATACTGCAAGAAAGGAGTAAGCTATCAGAATTGAAAACTGAAAAAGCTGAACTCAGAGCAGAAATGCTAGGGGCTGCCATAGCTGTTATAATCAGGCATAGGCAAATTGCTGAGGGTGGTGACAATGCAGATGCTGACAGACAACCCAGAGTGAGGAGAAGGAGAAGAGTATACAGGCCCAGGGTCACCTACCATGGGTTACATGAGCTGGAGATAGTAGAGCGCTACAGAGTGGACAGAGACCAGCTGCAGCAAATTGTTGAGCTGTGCAGGCCATGTCTCACACACAGAACCAACAGAGGGGAACCCATCCCAGTGGAAACCAAGGTATGTGTTGGCCTAAGAATACTAGCAACAGGTACCTTCCAGAAACCAACTGGTGATATGATGGGGATATCACAGGCATCAGCCTCCAGGGTACTGCACCAGTTCCTGGATGCCATGTCAGCACATGTCAGTGATCATGTATATTTCCCTAATGACCGTGAGGTTGTGGCCAGCAATATGCATCTCTTCCATCAAATAGCGGGATACCCTGAGGTACTGGGTGCAATAGACTGCACGCACATACGCATCAAAGCACCAGCCGGTGAGCGGGGTAGAGCCTATATTAACCACAAGGGATTCCCCTCCATCAACTGCCAGGTCATGTGTGATGCCCAGGGCATAACAATGAATGTGTGTGCTGGCTGCCCTGGGAGCTACCACGATTCCCACATCTGGCATCTGATGCAGCTGTACCAATCATTTGCCAGTGGGGACTTCCCACACGGACACCTAGTGGGGGATGCAGGTTATGCACTTGAGCCGTGGCTGATGACACCCATCAGAAATGCACACACACCTGAACAGGAACACCATAATGAGGCACATGCACAAACACGTAATGTCATAGAGCGTGTGTTTGGGCTGCTCAAGTCACGGTTCCGGTGTCTGGACATATCTGGTGGAGCCTTGCAGTACACACCAACTACATGTACCCAAATGATCATGATATGTGCTATGCTACATAATATGATCCTGCGGAAATAGCTGCATCAGGACCAGCATAGGGCTGGGCCAAACATACCCCCAGCATTGCCAAGGCCACCACAGGCAGAGGGTGACTCGGAGGAGGAATAACTTGACCTTGCCCCAGTAGGCAGAAGGAGGCATGCCCAGTATGCCCTGGCCTTGGCAAAGAGGCAACGCATAGCACATACACTGGCTCAGTAGGAACACTGGGACTGATAGCCCCTCCGACTCACTCATATAGTAACAGGGACACCTAACATGACACAACCTGCTTCCAAACATGTACAGGGAGTGTAGTATGTGCGTCCAACAGAGGCAGCCCTGCAGCACCACCTGAGGCATGAATGCCATGTATTAAGTAATGTAACACCATGTACCATATGCACACCTGAGGACCCTGACTAACATCCACCCTCACCAATCATGAACCACAAAACCACAAACCCACCTTCATAGGTACCACAAGGGATAGGAACCTAGATGTAATGCTACCCAATGCCAGAAGTATAAACAGCAAGATGCGTGCAGTGTAAATGCACACAGTATAGAGAATGTAGATATCAGTGCTGTAATAGAAAACTGGGTCAAAGCCCACATCAGCACCCTAACACTACCAGGTCACACCTCATACAGTGATGTACAGCTGCAAAACATGGAACAAGCTACAAAAATGAGGGTGACTAGCAATAAATGTCATGGATAACCACACCCCCATGTTGGTACCACAACAAGAAGCAGCATGGATTAGCCATGGTCAAATACCAATGGCTAAAACTGCCTACCACTATATAGCTTGCTGTAGACCACTGTCCTAATAGCAGGAACTGCACCAGGCCTATGTTGGAATACATGAAGATATCAAGCCCCCCAAACCACATTATATTGCTTGACTGAAAATACCTACACATACACCATAGTTTCATAGTTTCATAGTTTACTACTAGGCTATCTGCCCTAGTGCATTTATAAGCCTAGCTATAGTGATGTGGCTATTGCCACCCCTTATAGTGGTAATAAGTGTACAGAATAGATTCCGAATATTGTGCCTCTGACTTAGCAGTGACACTTTATGACCCCCTTTACTTAATCGAATTAATTGACTGTGCCTCTGTCTAGTAGTGACACAGGGAGGACCCCTGGGGTAAACCTACGATCTCACATCCACTTGTCCAGATTTCTCTTGAAGAGAGTCAGTGAGGGACTCTGTCTAACATGAACTGGGATTCTGTGCCAGAGTGTGAGAAGCCTCTGAGTTATGAATCTGTCCCTCCAGCATGTCCTATACATGTATGTGCTGAGGTTCAAATCTTTAGCTCTCATGGTTCTGGAGGATTTGGATTGCTTGCAGTGGAGCATGTCCATCAAATCCTGATTGGACATGGTCTTGTATGTCAGGCATAGGTCACCTGTAAGTAGGCGGTATGCGTCTGCATAGAGCTGGATTTTCTTTAGTCTGGAAGCATATGACATGTGTTGTAGACCCTTGATCCTCTTGGTAAGGTACTTTTGGGGTCTCTCCAGCTGTTGCAAGTGCTGGGTGAGGTACATACCAAATGGGGCTTTGTATTCAATCATGGGCCTGATAAGGGAGAAGTATAGGGGTACAATGACCTCCTTTGATCTGGATGGAAAACCCTTCATGATAAGGTGGGCAAGATAGAAAGTCTTTCTAACCACTTTGGCAACATGGGTGTCAAACAAGAGGTCACTATCTACATGGGTCCCGAGGTGTCTGATTTGTTTTTCTGTGCTCAGTGGGTTGCTGTCTATGTGTGAATTTTTGGGTACTTGTTCCTCCCAAAGGGGATGACTACACATCAGTTGCATTCAGTTTCAGGCCATGATTCTGGCACCAGCTATCTGTTTTTGTGAGGGCATTCTGTAGGATGTGTGTGCCGGCTGATGTATTCACTATGGTGCCTATGTTGCAGTCATCTGCAAACTGTGTCAGCCACAACCCTCCTATGTTTGCTTTCACATCTGAAAAGTAAATGCCAAATAAGAGGGGTCCCAGGACAGATCCCTGTGGGACACCACTTGTGACTGTCTGTGAATCTGAAAAGGCACCTGCAATGTCGACTTTATGGGTTCTGTTTTTTAGCCATTTTGCAACCTATCCTGTGACATATGGATTTATATTTCAGCTGTTGAGCTTGTCTATGATGCCTGAGTAGGGTATTGTGTCAAAGGCCTTAGCCAAGTGCAGGTAGGCTGTGTGGACCGCTTAGCCCTCATCAATGGCCCTACTGACAGTTTCAAAATAGTCAACTAGGTTCAAAAGGCAGGCTCTACCCTTTACAAAGCTGAACTGGGTGGGATCAAGAGTCTGTAGGTCACCAATGTCTCTGTTTAAGAGCTCCATAATGACTCTTTCCATAGCTTTGCAGACAAGGCTGGTTAAGCTTGTGTGGTGGTAGTTCCCAGGGTCTGTGGAGGCATCTCCTTTGTGGAGTGGGACCACTGTTGCTGTACGCCAGTGTTCAGGTACATATCCTGTAGCAAGGCTAAAGTTAAATATCATTTTTATATACGGGTTTAGCTCCTCTTGGAGTTCACGTAGCACGCAACTGGGGATACCATCAGGTCCCATTGATGCTGTGTTTTTGTCTTTGCTGAGTGCGGCTCTCTCATGGACATCTGAGATGACAGTGAGGTTACATTCAGCTGTGATAACTATCGTCTTTTGGGGGTGAGGGAGGGAGAAAATTGCACTGAACCTGTCTGCCAGAATGTTGCCAATATCTGTCGGGTCACTGAAATTTATGTTGTTGTGTACCAACTCTGAGCATATCTGAGGGTTCCCACCCAGGTTTCTGACATAGCTGAAGATGGCATTGTGGTTATCTTTATTGTCTTTGGTGATTTTTGTCTCAAAGTTTACCTTGGATGTCTTTATGAGAGAATGTAGCTTTTTACTAGTGCTGATCACAGCTGCCTTCCCTTTAGGAGATTTAGCTCTGTTTTGCATTAGTATCCTTCTTTTGTGATACAGTTCGTTTATGGCTGGGATCCACCAGACAGGCCACTTTCCCTTGGTGGAGAGGGTCTTGGTTTTATTTGTGATTGCACGGTCCATGCTTTCATGGAGATGTCTGTAGAAAGCGTTTGTGAAGGAGTCACCATTGTGTGTTGTGGTTTCCACTGGCCCAGTGGGCTCAAAGGATACCATCTCAGTCTGAAGAAGTGTGAAGTCAGCTTTTGAGAAGATTGTCACTATACTCTTTGTATTATACTAGCACCGACACATTTGTAGAAAATTTCCCAGAATCCATCAAACAAAATGGACATGCAAAATGTAACACTTCCACAAGAGGGGTAAGCGTACTTGATGTGATAATCAGAAATATGTGTACTGGATGTCAAGATGAGAAGTGTATCCCTCACTGGTAAGACCAGACCATAGAGTAATCACACTGTAGTTACACATCCCGACCCCAGTCCCTGGCCAGAATACCACAGTGAAACACATGTATAAAGCATAGCTTGCACCCCTACAAACCAATGTGGAATCCATGAAAGGCCCTGTGCAAGTCCAGAATATGGGACACACTGCATAACATGTTATACAGGCATTCCATGAACACAGCCAAGAGTGCTTGGAGTCTGCAATCACAAATAACAACAAGACACAATGCCATACACCCAGGCATCTGGCATGCTGGACTCCAGCAATTACTAAACCATTGAAGAGAATGAGGAAGCTACCACATGATAGATCAAACATAAAAGTGAAGTAATCAGTGATCACTAGTATGGCAATAAAATGTGTCCACACATACAATCCACTAAGGCCAGGCAAAACAAGTAGAATCTGTGAATCCAGAGGCAATGTGACACCTGTCCCAAGTACACACACAACAACAACTCACCCCAATAAATACAAATATATGTGATAGACTCAACCAGGTAGCCAAACCGAGCCTGAGCACCCCAAATCAGTACTGTCAAAACTAGTCAGGAGGAAAAGGTAACCACATACACCACAAACCCAGTCCCACATAGACCTACAACGACTGTAAACCAAACACATAAACACAAAAACATTCCCAGAGGCCCTAATTACAAACACACAACACCAACACAAGCCTCCAAAGCAGACACCCAATAAAACAACCTCCAGACATAGCACATGTAACACATAGTACACAAAGCTGGTGTGCCAAACAGTCACAGGAC
This sequence comes from Protopterus annectens, assembly GCF_019279795.1. Classification (NCBI taxonomy): domain Eukaryota; kingdom Metazoa; phylum Chordata; order Ceratodontiformes; family Protopteridae; genus Protopterus; species Protopterus annectens. The sequence continues at coordinate 1,763,803,203 of NC_056741.1, read as the reverse complement.
AGAAGGAGAAACAACATGTCTGATACAGTTGTAATAGGTGACTCCATAGTGAGACATGCTGCTGTTCCAGGGATGGCTTGCACCTGTTACCCATGGGCGTCTGGATATTGCCTAAGGCTGTTGCAACCTACAGAGATCCTTTTGTAGGCAAGGCCGAAAAGACTAACCCACCACCATAGAAAACAAAACTGGAAAGAAACAGAAGGGTAATGCTGATCAATGCCAGACGTGTAAAACTCAATATGCATGCTCCTGAGGCCCTCCCCAGTATGGAGAACATCGATGTCTGTCCAGTGATAGAAACCTGCTGCAAGCCTCGTGACAGCACACCAGCACTACCAGGTAATACCACATATCATGTGTTATGGCCACAAAACCTGGAACAAAACATAAAAGGAAGGTGAATATCCATATTCAGCACAGACACCTATACATCCAGTTAACTGACAATGCTTACGTCATTGCAGTCCACCCATGTGCAACTAACCGTAGGCAAGACTGCTGTACAGTCTGTAGCATGCTACAGACCACACTCTCACACACAGGAACCCCACCCCGCTGTCCTGAAGACAGTGGACAGTATGAATGTACCACCAAATACAAAACAAGGTACACACAAATTACCACATAGGTGGTAAACCATTATGTATGGAAGGAGTAATTAGGGACCTAGTGACACAAGTGGACAGTAACCTGTTATGTGACAGTCACATAGCCAATCTGGCTAGGAAGACTGTCTATATTGGACACTGTATCATGAAAGGAGTCACGTGAATCTACGTCAACAAAGGTCATTGTGCCCCTATACTGTTCCCTTATCAGACCCATAATGTAGTACAATGCCTCATTTGGGATGTACATTACCTGGCACCTGCAGCAGTTAGAAAGACCTCAAAGGTACCTCACCAAGAGTTAGAAAGGGTCTCAAATATATGTCATATGCTGCCTGGCTGTAGACACCACAGCTGAATGCAGTCACATACAGCCTACACAGAGGCATTGTATGTCTGTTGTACAAGTCCATGTCCAACACAGAAGTAATGGACATGCTCCACCCCAGAAAACTCAAAGCCATCGGAGCTGTGTGAGTCAGAGATGTCAACCTCAACACATAATGAAATAGGATGTGCTGGAGGGACAGATACCTAACCCTGAGGCTCTCCACACCCTGGAATAGAATACCACTACATGTTAGGCAGAGCCCCTCACTGACACTCTTCAACAAGAAGTTGGCAAAATGGATGGATAATTGTAGATGTACACTGGGGGTCTTTACTGTGTCATGTCCAGACAGAGGCACAGCTAAGTAAATCATAAATGGCCATAATATTCACATAGCAAGGGGTGGCAAAAGCCACACACACTGTGGCTAGGCTTACAAATGCCCTAGGGTGGATAGCCTAGTATGAACCTATGAATCTATTATGATACAAATTGTACAGGACACTAAAGATAATCCCAAGGCTGCTGCAACTGATGGTAGGAAGAGTGTTGTGAATTCCCAGATATGCTCTGGATCACACAAATATTACAAACAACATACCAAACACACACACGTATTGCCAACATACATCCTGACAGGTGCAGTGCAACCACCCCCCCATAATGCAAAATATATTTCCCAGTAGACTGCTGCCTCCCTGACATCATGTCAGCCTTACCACAGGATATGTACCCAAAGAGCAGTGAATAACAACAGTGGTCATTCTCAAGAAAGGTGTCGCCTGAATGGATACTAAAAACAACCACCACAGAATCCTGAGAAGCTTGGTCTGCACAGCTATGGAAAGGATCAGCATGTACTGCAGACATAAAGATATTGGGGATCTATTGACACCCGACCCTACCCAGTGTGGGTTTATTAAGTGCAGACCCTGCCCCTAAACATGTGTGACTCAGTTGAAACAGTAATTGAGGTCACTGATGAGGGCAATGTAGTCCACACAGCATAGCTGGACCTTGCAAAGCCTTCCATACAATACCCTACGTGTTCAATATAGATATGCTCACCAGCTTATATATACACCCCTATGTCACTAGAGAGGTTGCAAACCAGACCAACAACAGAACTGACATGGTCAGACATGCTGCAGCCATGTCAGACTACAAACCACATATAACAGGTATCCCACAAAGCTTGGTCCTGGGACCTTCCCCGTCTGGTATATATACCCCATAAGTACAGGCCAACATGTAAGGACTGTGCCTGAACATCTTTGCAGAGGACTATAAACTGCCCAACATATCTGACACTCCAGCTGACACAAGCATCCCACAAAAGGGCCACATAGAAACAGACAACTGGTGCCATAGCCATGTCAGCAAGTTAAATGGAGAAAACTGTATAGTCAACCTCTGTGGATATACAGTAAGTGACCACCAATTACCACATAGGTGTTAACCCATTACATACTTAACATGTAATGACAGACTTGGGTACACAAGGTGATAGATATCCTGCATTGGACAAACATGTGGCTGTAGTGTTAACAGAAACAATCCATATACCAACCTAATCATGAAGGTTATGACATCTAGATAAGGGGAGGTCATTGTGGTTCTGCAGTTATCCTTCATCAGCATTACAATTGACTACGACAGCCCCTGTGGGGTTTACCTCAGCAGACACCAACATCAACTGTAAAGTCCACAACAGTACCTCACCAGGAGTATCAAAGAGCTTGAACAGATGTAATGTGTTGCCTGATTAAACAGAGTGCAACTCCACACACTGCCATGCTGGCCACCCAGACGCAAGCTGTGCCTGATGTAGAAAGCCATGTCCAAGCTGGAATCAATGAACATGCTGCACCTTGTACAATCTGAATGGCAGTGAGCTATGCACATGAGGGACCTGAACCCCATCACTGACATACATAGGACAAGCTGTACTGCATTATCCATAACACAGAACCCACCCCCACACATGAGTAAACTACCAGTACAGGTTATCCATAGAGTCACTCGTTGATTCTCCTCAACAGGAATCTTAATGAGTGGATGGGAGATGGTAGGTTTACCCTGGGTATCACTGTTATGTCATGGGTAGACAGAGGCACAGTATACTAAACATGGCATATGTCATGGCAAACTACACTTACAATGTGTTGAAGGACAAACACACTCTCTGACTAGCATTAGAAATGGCCTAGGGCACATCGGTAGTGTTTGCCAATGTACACCTATGTTGTGGAATACACTACTGATGTTGGACGAGGCTGTTGTAAGTAGATAATATCTGAACATAATGCAACATGGTCAGATGTGCACAACTGGACCCTAACCAGGCTGTTGTGCTCACTATGGAAATGTAAAGCAGTGATAGGACGAAAGCCCAGGATACTGTCCACCACAGTGAAAGTACTGAACCACTACACTATACAGTACTACAGTGTTAGGTCAGTATGAACGGATGTTGACAATTGTATGCAAAGTATCCCATGCAAAACCTGCAGGCACAGTATAATCCCTGTTGTGTTCACACAAAAAGCATTTGGACAGTAACTACACAACATGACACAGAACACACAACCATAAACAGGAGATATTTGTTGAAGTTCACACTCATCCACAAATGTGATGGGCTGCAGAGTTCAACATATGGAAAGCTCACACTGGGCATGCTCACACACTTTGATAAATGAGACATCTTTCACACAACATGCCATGGGAAGGCTGAACTGGGCATTCTCACACACTTGGTCCAAATATCAGTTTAGCATTTTGCCACATATATCTGGTATATGTATGTGTTATTCCAGTAACCAACAACATTATAGCAATCTGACCACTGCTCACATTTAAATGACTACAGAGACATACATGATATAGTGGATTTCCCCATATGCAAACATCTTCCACAGATACAGAAGTTGTTCATACAAACAGGAAATGTTATGGCAATAAAGACCTGCAAACACTGCTATTAGCATCAAATAATGTGCATCTGACAGTTAAACATATGGGTGTAGAGGTCAACACTAGGCTGTTTGCCCTAGGGAATGACAGCTTATCCAGAGTGTCTGTGTGTGCGTGATTGTGGTTGGTCTGTGTGCATGTCTGTGTGAGGGAAATGTTCCTTTTAGCAACTGGGAAAACACACCACAGGATGCTCATTCCCCTTTCTAAACACTGATGATGTCAGCACCCTATAAGTATATCAGGAGAAAGAAAATCTCTCAGTAATGCGAATAGCGCGCTCTGCTAATGTGGCTGCCTTTAGGGTCATAACGTAGTTAGGTAGGGGTTTGAATCTAGCAAGTGTGTGTGTGAAGGGGGATTAGTGTGTGTGTAAGTGTGCCTATGAAAAGAGCTTCCCTTTTGGCAACTGTGAAAACACACCACAGGATGCCCATTCCCCTTTGTAAACACTGATGATGTCAGCACCCTATAAGTATATCAGGAGAAAAACAAATTTCCCAGTAATGCGAATAGCGCGCTCTGCTAATGCGTCCATCTCTAGTGTCATAACATAATTAGGTAGTGGTTTGAATCCGGCAAGTGTGCGTGAAGGGGGGCTAGTGTGTGTGTATGAAAGGAACATCCCTTTTGACAACTGTGAAAACACACCACAGGATGCCCATTCCCCTTTCTAAACACTGATGATGTCAGCACCCTATAAGTAAATCAGGAGAAAGGAAACTTCCCAGTAATGCAAATAGCACGCTCTGCTAATGCATCCGTCTCTAGTGTCATAACATAGTTCGGTAGGGGTTTGAATCCAGCCAGTGGCAAGTGTGTGTGAAGGGGGGTTAGTGTGTGTGTGTATGAAAAAAACATCCCTTTTGGCAACTGTGAAAACACACCACAGGATGCCCATTCCCCTTTCTAAACACTGATGATGTCAGCACCCTATAAGTATATCAGGAGAAAGAACATCGCCCAGTAATGCGAATAGCATGCTCCGCTAATACGTCCATCTCTAGTGTCATAACATAGTTAGGTGGGGGTTTGAATCCAGCAAATGCCGAGTGTGTGTTAAGGGGGGGTTAATGTGTGTATGAAAGGAGCATCCCTTTTGGCAACTGTGAAAACACACCACAGGATGCCCATTCCCCTTTCTAAACACTGATGATGTCAGTACCCTATAAGTAGATCAGGAGAAAGGAACTCTCCCAGTAATGCGAATAGCGTGCTCTGCTAATGCGCCCGTCTCTAGTGTCATAACATAGTTCGGTAGGGTTTTGAATCCGGCAAGTGTGTGTGTAAGAAAGGACCATCCCTTTTGGCAACTAGGAAGACGCACTACAGGATGCACAAACCCCTTTGTAAACAACAGCACAATTATTTATGGCTTTTGATTCCAGACATGTCACGTGTGTTTTGCTCACACAGAATGCCCATGTGTGCAGGTTGTTTCTCACAATAATGCATGACATCGATTAAACCAGTTATGGCAATGCACACATGATGTATGTGTGTGCCAAATACACAGATGTACCTGTGACCTTCAATAGTTACCATGTGTGATGCCTGCCACATGTGAATACATGGTATTTGCACTGGGTAACATTATGACTGTGGTATTCTGTGCAGGTGCTGCATGTGGGATGTATATACAGTGTGAGATGTAGATGCTATCAACCTAGCAGTGAGGGATACACACCTGGTCTGGGGCATATAGTCTACATGTTGTTGATGAACAGGTGCTGCATGTTTTCACCTGTTGTGGGAGTGGTAAGAAGTTGTTCCATAGCAATGCAGTGACTGCATGCTAAGAACCTTTCAGCTAGGGTGTTGTAGCTACAGTAATGCATTAGCATTCAGTAATATATCAGCATTCCTGGTGAGGGTATGATGCCAACCAAGGTCAGGGTTCTACCAGCCTGTGCCACTTGCTCAGTGAGCCCTTCCTTGTTCCCTATCATGTATTCCAGTAAGGGACATCACACGTCAGCTGTAGTGGCATGGACAATGACTGAGTCATATGTGTCCATGCATCTGACTGACCGGTATGCTTGTGTTATGTGGTGGACCATAGTGCCCCATGAGCATATCACTGTGACCTTCACCTTGTCCAGCCTGGTGAGCATGACCTCACTGTACCGGACAATAAAAGTACCTAACACAACTGCAGCAGGAGTTTTGTATAGCTGTACAGACTGTGCTTGTTTGGCACACAGGATTTGTGTGCTACGTGTTATGCGTGCTGTGTTCAGGCCTAACGTATGCCTGTGTGCCAGCTGCAGAGGTGTCTGCCACTCAGGCAGGATGGCATTCTTAGGCTCCACGAATGGCCTGGTGTGTTCCTGTGCTTGTATTGCTGTCAGTGTAGGTCTACATCAGACTGGTATTGCAGGCACTGTAGTATTTCATGCCACCTGACAGGTTATGCCAGTACTGGGTTCAGAGTGCTTATTCCTCAGTTTGGCTATGTGTTGCCATCTCATACATGTGTTGTACATCCATGGGTAGGGGATAGGGTTGACTGTGTACATGTGGCAGCTGTGACATTACTACATGACTCACATATTCCACAACTGTACCATAGAGGTGACTGACAACTGACCTTTGCACATGCTACCATAGTATTGAGATTGCATTGGTGATTAACAGCACATAGGGCCAATGGTGAACAAGATACATAGGTTCATAGGTTCATACTAGGCTATCTGCCCTAGGGCATTTATAAACCTAGCCAGAATGTGTGTGGCTTTCACCATGCATTGTAAATCTATCTTGCTATGCCCCTTTCCAAGGTTAGTATACTGTGCCTCTGTCTAACAGTGACACATAAGAGATACCCAGGGTAAGCCTACAATGTCCTATCCAGTCATTAATATTCCTCTTGAAGACAGTCACTGAGTGACTCTGCCTAACCTGTATTGGGATAATATTCCAGAGTGAAGGGAGCCTCTGAGTTATGAATGTGTCCCTCCAGCATGTCCTATGTATATCACTCTTGAGGTTCAAGTCTTTCCAGCGTGTAGCTTGATGGGATTTGGATATTCTGAGGTGCAGCATGACCATTAAGTCAGGGTTTGACATGGCTTTATATGTCAGGCACAGATTGCCTATGAAGAGGCAGTATGCCACTGAGTAGAGCTGCCGTTTCTTTAACCAGTCAGTATGTGGCATCTGTTTGAGCCCTTTGATCCTCTTGTTGAGGTACTTTTGTGGTCTTTCCAGTTGCTGCAGGTGTCTGGTAAGGTGCATGCCAACAGGGGCATTGTAGTCAATTATGGGCATGATGAGGGATGAGTAAAGAGGCACAATGTCCTCCCCTGATCTACATGTGAATCCTTTCATGATGAGGTGGCCTATATAAAATGTTTTTCTAACCACTTTGGCCATGTGGTTGTCAAATGAGAGAATGCTATCAACTTGTGTACCCCAAGGTCCATAATTCCTTCTTCTGTACTTAATGGATTAACACATATGTGGTACTTTGTGGTCACTTTGTTTTTGCCAAAGGGGATGACTATACACTTTTTGGCATTCAGCTTGAGGCCATGGCTGTGGCACAAGTCGTCTGTTTCTAAGAGGCCCTTTTGGAGGATGCGTGTGTTGGCTGGAGAGTTGATTATGGCGTCCAGTTTGCAGTCATCTGCGACTTGCACAGCCACAGTCCTTCCATGTCGGCCTGTACCTCTGATAAATATATACTGAACAAGACAGATCCCAGAGCTAAGCCTTGTGGGACACCACTTGTAACTGGTTTTGAGGCTGACATGGCTCCAGCAATTCTAACCATGTGTGTTCTGCCCTTGAGCCACTGTGCAATATATGTAGTGACATAGGGGTTAATATGTACACCGGTGAGCTTCCCTAGAATGCACAAGTGGGGTATTGTATCAAAGGCTTATGCAAGGTCCAGGTAGGCTGTGTAGACCACCTTCCCCTTGACAGTGGCCTTGGTGACTGTTTCAAAGAAATCAAACAGGTTTGAGAGGCAGGATCTGCCATTAACAAAGCCAAACTGTGTATGATGCAGTGTCTGTAGGTCCCCAATATATATATTTATGAGGTTCATGATGATCCTTGCCATAGCTTTGCAGACCAAGCTATTCAGACTTATGGGGCGATAGTGTCCAGGATCCGTTAAGGCTCCACCTAAATGTAGAGGGACCACTGTTGCTGTACGCCACTCTTTGGCCACATATCGTGTAGTAAGGTTGGGATTGAACAGTAGTGTTATGTCTGGGTGTAGCTCTTCTTGGAGTTCATGTAGGACATAGCCTGGGACACTGTCTGGTCCCATTGATGCAGTGTTTATTGCTTTGGAGAGGGCAGCTCTTACCTGAGCATCTGAGATGTCAGTGGGGGCAGCACTCTGCTGGGAGAAATATTTGTCCTTTTGGTGTGGAGGGGGGGAGAAGTTAGCAGTGAACCTGTCCACTAGGATGTTGGCAATGTCTGTGTGTTTGGTATTTCTTTTGACATTTTGGACTACCTCTGAGCATATCTGGGAATTACCACCCAGGTTCCTAACATAACTAAAGAAAGCCTTGTGATTATCCTCAGTGTCTTGTGGAATTTTCTCTCAAAGATGGCCTTAGACAATCTTATGAGTGCCTGTAGTTTTCGTCTAATACTCATCAGTGATGCCTTCACATTTTGGGAGTTTGTTGTATCATTTAGTAGCTTCATCCTTCTATTGTATAGTTTGTTTATGGCTGGTGTCCACCACACAGGACGTCTGCCTTTGGATGATTGGGTCTTGCTTTTATTTGGGATTGCATGATCCATGCATTCCTGAAGGTGTCCATAGAATGCCTTTATACAGGTATCTGCAGTCTGGTCCATATTTTCAAAAGGCCTGGGGGCTTTGAAGGTTTCCACATCATTTATGAGGAGTGTGAACTTGCTTTACATGAGTTGTTGACTGTATTCTTCTGTGCAGGGGGTGGCCTTGGGATGTGAATATCCAGTGAAATTAGTTTATGGTCTGATCTTACCAGTGAGGGATACACTTCTGGTCTAGAGCATAGAGTCCCCATGTTGGTGATGATCAGGTTCAGTATGTTTTCCCCTCTTGTGTGAGTGGTAACAAGTTGTTCCACAGCATTTTGGTATATAAATTCTAGTAATCTTTGGGCTAGGGTGTTGGAGCTACAGTCATGCTCCCAGTCTATATTTGGGTAGTTTAACTCAACCAATATAATGGTGTATGGACAGACCTACAAATTTCCAACTGTTTTCAGGAAGGCCAAGTGCGGTTCTTGTGTTTGTGAGGGTGGTTTGTAGCAGGCTATAACCTGGAAAGCAGTTTTACCCATTGTTACCTGCATATGGATAGTCTCTGATGTTTGGTGCTTTGCCACCATCCTGGAGGTGTGGGTATCTTGGATGAATATCAATACACCCCCTCCTTTTGTGGTTTTGTGCAAGTTTTGGGCCTGAAAAGCATGGTATGAGGTATAACTTGGTAGTGCTGGGGTGCTGTTGGTAGCCCTGAATCCGGTATCTGTTACTGCACAGATAGCAATGTTCTCCATGCTGAGGAATGTTTCGAGTGTGTGCATCATCAGGTTTAGAGTCCTGCAGTGGCATATATGACTGCTCACGTGGACAGATGCCAGGTAAGTCATATGCAAAGTGTCACAGGCAACGTACATGTGAACAGGAGAAACAGTGACATTCTGTCAAGTGAGACATGAACATACATATAGTAAGCTATGCAGATGTCACTAGGAGTCCACAGAAGCTGTGTAACTCTGCATGGCAGGTCTGATCAGTATTCCAGGGTAACTCAAGGAAACATGCATGCAAACATAGCTACTGTAAGCAGGGCTGCATGTAGTCCATTATACAACAAACAAGCTGTACCACTTTCAGTAGGTAACACTGCAAATGCTCACCAGCTGACATATGAATACCTATGTCACCAAAGGTGATACTTACCAGACCACAGACAGAAATGACATGGCCAGACACACTGCATCCCACATGAACACATATCACAAGCAACACAGACCTCACAAAGTCAGTGTTCTTAACAGGCACAGCCCATAAGGCCAAACACAATGTGTGACACACCTATAATAGGTGATGCCATAGTCAGACACACTGACGTCCCACTCTCCAGACTGAACAAGGTGAGGGTCACATTTAGCTACCTGTCGGGTGATAGAATGTGCCACATAACACAAGCACTTAGGTCACTCCACAGCAAGTACAAGTATGAGGCAGTCATTGTCCATGCTGGTGTGAACAACCTGAGACGTACCTCCCTGGACCACATGAAAAGAGACACAGAGGAGCTCTTACATCACCCTCTCAAACTCAGGAATCCCACACAGCCTTCATGAAGACACAGGAGAGTATAGATTTCTCTGCAAACACCATCATACTGGGTGACTTCAACTACCCAAACATAGACTGTGAACATTACTCAAGCCACAATACCCAAGCTCTAGGGTTCCCATAGTTCAGAAACTCTTTAGCTATGGAACAAGTAGTCAACATTCCCACAAGAGGGGAAAATATACTAGACCTGATCATCACAAACATGAGTACAAAATGCTCACCACTTGAAGTATATCCCTCATTGTTGCAATCAAACCATATACTAATCACACTGGAGTACTGGATCCCCCACATATGCAAACCTCAAACACATATATGTGTGTGCGGGAAATGCCCCTATTAGCAACTGTGAAAGTACACTACAGGATGCAGATTCCCCTTTTGAAACCCTGATGATGTCAGCACTCTATAACTATATTACCTGAATTAAAGCTCCCCAGTAATTTGTATAGTGTGCTCTGCTAATGCGTCTGTCTCTAGTGTCATAACATAGGTAGGTAGGAGTATGAATCCTGCAAAGAGAATGTATGTGAGTTAGTGTGAGTGGGGTTTGTGTGTGTGCGTAATGCTGTGAGGGAAAAGTGCCTTTTGCCAACTGGGAGAACACACTACAGGGTGCACATCCCTCTTCCTAAACACATATGATGTCAGCACCCTCTAAGTACAGCATTAGAAAGGCTTTTTCCCACTAATGTAAATAGCGCACTCTGCTAATGTGTCTGTCTCTAGTGTCATAACACAGTTAGGTAGGAGCTTGAATCTTGCAAATGGAAAGTATGTGTTTTAGTGTGAGTGGGGTTAGTGTGTGCACAATGCTGGGGGTGGGATGTGGCTTTTGCCAAATGGGGCTAAGCACTGCAGGGTGCACATTTCCCTTAACAAACAGTGATGTTGACAGCACCCTATACAAACAACATGACAACAGACAACTGCCAGTACTCAGTATAATGCTACATGCTACTGTAACACGCACATGTACCAGAACATACCTAGATAGTGTTTTGAAACCTGAATGTGGCAAGTGTGTGGATGTGGGATGTTTTTGTGTGTGCATTTCCGTATGGAAAACATGTTGGATGTGGCAATCAGGGAACCACAGTACCTGATGCACATTACACTTTTAAACTGATGAGGTTGCCTGCACCCTGTGAGTACAGGTAGAGAAGAGGAAATCAGTAGTAATCCAAATAGTGCACTTTTCAAATGTGTACCTGTCATGTCGACAGCTACTCATGTAGGGTAATAAATAATGGAAATGGCAGGTGAGCATGTGCATGTGTGGGGGTAGCAGGGTGTGTGTAAATGCATGTGTGACAGAACAGATACATATAGCTGAATCTACAATACAGCACATGATGCACATTCCCATAGTCAATGGTAGCATGTGATGGTGTGCAGCTGGTACACTTTGGTAAGTAGTATGGGTGCAGATAACAATTCAGGACATTCATACAGTTACTGCAGCAGGAATGCTGGGATATACACACAATCATAGTGGAACAGTGAACAGTTACCAACATGTTACTACTTATACACATCTATGTAGTCAGTGCATCAGCAATGTGTTTACCTTTTCCTGCACTGATGTTGTAGTATGCAGGAGGTGGCACAGTGTCATCATATGCACAGGGTGTGGGTTAGGTATGCCCAAGCCAGCCACTGGTACCACCAATTGACATGTGTGTGTATGTGTGTTTGTGAGGGGCAGCAGTACAGGGTGGACCAGTGTTGGTGCAGTGTGTGTGTGTATGTGTTTGCCCTAGGTGTTAAATTTCTGCATGTGTGTAAGCACGCACACAGTCCCACATAATGGCTGCCATGTACAGGGTTTTGTGGACAGCCACAGACTGCACCTGTCAGGTCATCCCGATCAGTGTCTGTGGGCACGGACATGGTACCTGTTCCTGGCAGGGGTGCTACGGACCGTATCCAGTACTAACCCAGACTGGGTACTGTCATCGGAAGTGGGTGTGTGTTGACTGGACACAGTTCCCTGTTGGGACTGTCCAGAGCCACGTGCACGTGGTCTCCTGGGGCGTCCTGATGACAGCACTAACCCAGCATTGCTGGGGCTGCTGCTGGCACTTGAGGTGCGTGAGTGGGCCTGTTGTCGTCCACGGCGACTGCCAGCTGGTGCTGTTGCTGGCATACGGCCATGTCGATGCCACAAACGCACACCATCGCCCTGGCCCATGGACATCTGGTTGTGGAGCAGCTGTTGTATGTCCCCACAATGTCTGTCAACGACATCTGTGAAATTACGAATAGCATTCGCAATGTCACGCATGCCATCTGTCATGGCTGTGCGACATGCTGTCAGCTCCCTCAGACCCTGTCTGGTGTACCTTTCCATACGCGCCTGTGCCTGCATAACAGTCCGAATCATAGTGGAGGTTGACATACCTCCTTGGGCACATCGGCCAGAGGCAGTACGGCCACGGATGCCCCCACGAGAACCCATGGGCGACTGTCTGCATGGTACCATTGGAGGACCCTGCTCATGGCTGCTTTGTGGGGATGCATGTACCACAGGTACCACATTACCCTGATCTATGCCCAATGCATACTGTCCATCACCTAGGGACAATGGTGATTTCACGGCAGGATGACTGTGCGCATTGAATTGGTTGACAGCTGTGTACTGTCAATTGGCTGACCAATGGCGGAACCAGACACACCTTCCTGCACCATTATAGACATTTTCTCATCATCAGTACCTGGGGCACAAGATTCAGGTTCCCTGCTGCAGGTCACCAGAGCAGCACCAGAACCTACGGGAGGAAAACAGGGAACACAGATTACAGTCTCAAGACATATTTTACGGTGATGCACTTCAATACAAATGCACACATTCAGAAATGGACACATGCACTCATGGACACACACACACATGAACACATGGGCACAGGCACATTTGCACACATGCACACCCCACAGTACACACACACATCAGTACTGAGTTACACTACTCTTACTAGTATTAACTTGAGTATTGCAGGTATTATTAAACACACTCACCAGCATGTATACTACTGAGTTACACTACTCTTAATAGTATTATAAATAGTTTTTCAGGTAAAGATAAACACACTCACCAGCATGTATGGCCTGACTCGTTGCTAGATGGGAGGGACCTGGAAATATGAAGAAAGTAATATCACTGGGCACAAGTGTGCCATTGTTTTTGCATATGATACAGTACAGTAGTACATCAGTTCCCTTATACACATCAGCTGCTCATAATGCCAGTATCACACATGCACAATTACATATCATGATGACAGATGCATACCACGTGCACACCTTATGCATGCATGAAGTAACAGTGTACAGAACAGTCATATGTACATATGGCATCTTACCTGCACGCTCAGTGTCTTGCTGCTGTGTGGATCCAACCTCCATCATGATACAAGTCTGATTCTGTTGTTGTTCTGGGGCTGGATCCATGACACTTAGCAGTAGCCCCTCCTGTCTGGTGAGGGGGGGATGTGTGGCCACCCCCCCCACCTGTGGCAACCTGTTGCCTGCGGATATCTGCAGCACGCTGGCGGACATTTCTAATCAAATCACTGCAGTGATGTCTCACCTGCTCATATGTCCTATCATGCATGCCAACATCATTTATCCTGCTGACAAGGTTTTGCCACAGTGCAGACCTCTCCTGCTGATTCTGGGTGGTGCGTGAAAACAGGATGTCATAGTCACGCACCAGGCTCTGGTGGATCACTTCGTCCTCTGCAGCAGAGTATGCAGGGTTCCTTTTTGGAGCCATATCTCCCTGGAAAAGTACACAAACAGGATATCAGCAGAGTATGTCAGCAATATATGGTACACATTCTATACATAAAGTATTAAATTGTAGTTATTACTGCTTGGTTGTAACTTGATTAAAGTGTAGCTATCATTCTAATTCTTTTGGATTAAGCACTTGGCCTTCAGACCAGTTGTTTTACATTAGGAGGGTTTGTGGCAAGCACTGTGGTGGCAGGACAGGTAGCTTTCATCCTTCTAAGTTGGGAACTGCTGATTGAGAGCCCAGTGTCCAAGTGTATTAGTTCTGGTATAAGCAGTTGGGCTTCAGACCAGTTATTTAACATTAACAAGGTTTGTGGTCTGCACTCTTGTGTGAGAATAGGCTGTACTCTGCCATTCATAGCTGGGAACTTCTGGTTTAAGGTTTATAGTGCCTGCATATTTGAACTGTATCTTACTGACATTGGTACACCTTGTTTGCTGTAGCATACACTACATCCAAGCCTCCTGGATCTAGCTTTGTTTATATGCTTGTTATTTGTTAGCTTATTATTTCACTGGTACGCTAATTCCACATAATACACAGCTTCTCAGCACTTCTGTGAATCACTACTGATAACTGGCCTTGTGTTCTAAGCTATGGAAGTTTTAAGTATGGAAGACATGTACAGCAATATTACATATGTATATATATCAGGACTATGTACACACAACCTATCTCATGGACATACCTATAGATAGTGAACTATGATACCTTTGGAGGTTTCACAGTAAACACAGTATTAACCTTCTACTTTGCATTACCTGTGTTTGTGTCAGCTGTTGCTGTGTCACTGGTGCTAATTGCTGTTTGCTGCTGCTGCTGCTGCTGGTTTTGTTGCTGTGATGATGCAGTTTTTTTTTTTATCACTGCCTTTAATTCTTTCTTTCTTTCTTTCTTTCTTTTTCTCTCTCTCTCTTTCTCTCTCGCTCTCTCTCTCTCTCTCTGTCTCTCTCTTTCTCCATCGGTTTGGTGCAATGAATGTATTGCATGTGTGGAGTGTTAGTACTGGATGCTTTTGTAGGTATCTGCATAGGTCCATGTGATGGCCTCTGCACCAATTGTAAGGCAGCATTTGCTAATTGCATGCAGCCAGTTGTGTACTGATTGCATGTCTCACTGTGATTTCAGGACAGTGTTATAAAAGGGTATGTGAGATAGGCGTTGCCCTTTCAGATTGTAAGGGCATGGACCATGCTGGTATGCTATCGACAGTGTTCTGTGAGTGTGAAGGTTAGTAAGTCTCTCATGATTCATGCTGTGTTGTAAATTCAGGTTGCTGCATTTCTCTCACCTGTTCCCTGTAGTGAGTGTGTATGCATACTGACACCTACAACTATATTTCCATATGTATTAATATATATATATATATATATATATATATATATATATATATATATATATGTGTGTGTGTGTGTGTGTACATATACATACTTTCATGTATGTACATTAGCTTACATTATTAAGTACAAGCTAACAATTAGCAGGGCTGTTTCTGTTAACACTAAACTAGTATGGGAATCCAGTAATTAGGACAGTAAAAGTCTGCCTGACATGCTTTGGGTAGTACACATCCTATATTGCCTTTATCTTCATTCCTACTATTACATGTTATACTTATTTTAGCACTATATTCCTGTATGAGAGTCATGGCTTAGTGGTAGGTCATACAGACTAGTGTTACAATGGTCTTGTGGTAGGGCCTAATAGTATGCTTTTATTTTGCTTTCAAATTGAGTACAGGGCCTGTCAATCAAAGTGCTGAAGGCACCTTTAAGCAGTTAAAATGGTTAGTAAGTCTCACAGGAGTCAGGCTGTGTTGTAGATTCTGGTTGCTGCATTTATCTTCACTGTTTCCTGTAGTGAGTATGTATGAATACTGACACCTACAACTATATTTCATATGTATTAATATATATATATATATATATATATATATATATATATATATATATATATATATGTGTGTATATATGTGTACATATACATACTTTCATATATGTACATTACCTTACATTATTATGTACAAGCTAACAATTAGCAGGGCTGTTTCTGTTAACACTAAACTAGTATGGGAATCCAGTAATTCGGACATTAAAAATCTACCTGACATGCTTTGGGTAGTACACATCCTATATTGCCTTTATATTCATTCCTACTATTACATGTTATATTTATTTTAGCACTATGTTATTGTATGAGAGTCATGGCTTAGTGGTAGGTCATACAGACTAGTGTTATCAAGGTCCTAGGTTCAAGACTGACAGTGGGAATTCATTTTTCTTTCGAAATGAGTACAGGACCTGTCAATCAAACGTGCCAAAGGCACTTTTAAGCACTTAAAACCAGGTCTGCACTCGTTTGCGCGGAGCTGATGCATGCGCACTGGCCTTGAGCTCCGCTAACACACGCGCCACAATGCTAACCCCTACACAATTGCTTTCTACAGACATCTCCGAGAATGCATGGATCATGCAATCCCATATATGACCAAGACACTCTCCACAAAGGGACAGCATCCTGTCTGGTGGACCCCAGCCATAGACAGATTGTATTACAGAAGATGGAAGCTACTGCAAGACAGAGCATAATTCCATAAAGGGAGGGCATGTCTGAGCAGCACTAGTAAGGATCTATTTTCCATCATACAAAATCCATGGGCAACTTTGAGAGGGAAATCAAGAGGGACACTACAGATAACCAGAAGGCCTTCTTCAGTTATGTTAGCAACCTGGTCAGGATCCATCCTCTATGCCCATAGTTAGTACACAACAACAAATATTTCACTGACACCACAGATATCGACAACATTGTGGCAGACAGGTTCAGTGCAGGTGTCACCCGCCCTCTCCCCCAAAATAAGACATAGTTATCCCAGCTGACTGTAACCTCCCTGTCATCACAGATGTCCAGGTGAGAGCCACCCTCAGGACAGCAGAATATACAACATGAATGGGACCTGATGGTATCCCCAGTTGCATGCTACATAAACTCTGACAGGAGCTAAACACACATATAGAAGTGCTATGTAACACTAGCCTGACTACAGGATATGTACCTGTACACTGGCGCACAGCAGCAGTGGTTCCACTCCATGAAAGAGGCACCTCAACATACCAATACAATACAACACAATACATTACATTACAATACAATACTATACAACATGCTATTGCCCCTGGGACTACAGCAGCGTACTGTTCTGCTACCCTGACCATTGTGACACATGTGGTGTGATGGTACCTGCTGCTGTCTCACAGTTACACAGGGTGACTCATATGGCATATTACCTATCTGACTAACATTCAGCAGGGGTATGTGTGACATGTACTCATGGGGAGTCTTGCTTCTTAACACTGTGTGGTTTATTGCAGGGTATGTCTTATCTGTGGGTAGGAACTGTTACCTCCACATGTGCACCCTATTGCAGTGACATGGATGACACAGCAGACATGTAGGTTGTGGATGGTGTGAGGTGTTACTATGGTTGTTGGACATCTGTCATGGGTGTGACTTACATATGTAAATCCGGGAGTGGTAACCTCTATGTGGGTAGCATATGTGTACTCTGTGGTGTTGTCAGTCACTGTGCATTGGTAATGTGTTTGAGTGCATTGTGACAGTGTTGTACATGTCACTGTGTCCTTCTCCATATCTGTAGCTGTCATGTGAGGTCCATACCATGGCATCCATTATGTGGTGTGGAGGGGTACACCGACCTACATGTCCATAGCTGACACACCATGTCCGCTGACACATACCATGTGCAGGTATTCCAGGGTTATTGTGCCACTGTGAATATCATTGGGGCCACTATTGTACACATTTATGACCCTGTTCACCCCTGACACATGCAGTGGTGGGCAGCCAATCACATATATGGTGGTTACTGGTGTAGGTGATCTGGAATGTGGTATGGTACTCCGGTTTTGACACTGGTGTTCACTCCATGCCTTTGTCACCAGGCACCTGTTGCAATACATCTGTACACATGTGCCTCACTCAGAATTTATATACATCTCTCTCTCTCTCTTTATATATATATATATATATATATATATATATATATATATATATATATATATGTATATAGATATATCTATATGTATATATATGTCCGTATACATATACACATATATATATTGATGTACATATATTGCTATAGATGTGGAGGGGGGGCACAGAGGGGGTGTGAGTGACAGAGGGGGTGGGACAGGCTGTGTTGCAGGTCGTCATATACAGTGATACCTGTAGATAGTCAGATCAGTCTGTCTATGTATATGTATCTACATATATCTATATCTGTATGTGGACATTACATTGATATGTTTGTACAATATTCTATCTACATCTGTCTATGTATTCCTACATCTCTCTCTCTATGTATGTATACATATATGCATATCATATATATATATATATATATATATATATATATATATATATATATACGCATACATATGTTCACATACGTATCCATATGTTAGACAGGTATATCAACATATTTGTCTACCATACTGTATACACACTAACATACTGCTAAACATACATAACTGTGAAACCTACTTTGTACATGGCACTACAAC
Source organism: Protopterus annectens (assembly GCF_019279795.1). Lineage (NCBI taxonomy): Eukaryota > Metazoa > Chordata > Ceratodontiformes > Protopteridae > Protopterus > Protopterus annectens. Next base: position 1,763,784,573 of record NC_056741.1, on the reverse strand, counting down.
CTACAATCAGCCAACATTGATATGTGCACATAGATGCTTTCACATACAAATGTATGTACAGCCTTCACTGATAGTTGCTGTATGTCCCCTGCCCTTTACACATCTTCATATACATATGGATACAGACCAATGACACATATGGAGGGTTCACAGTATGTAGACCTTTATAGTATTACTTTACATTACCTGTGTTTGTTACAGCTGCTTGTGTTGCTGTCTGGTTCTCTGTCCTGCTGCTCCACTTCCCAGTTGTCAGCTTTCAGGTAGCTGTTGCTGAACAATTTGTTTGTGTCTGCTTAATTGCAGTTTTCTCTGTCTCTGTCTCTCTCTGTCTCTCTCTCTCTCTGTCTGTCTGTCTCTCACGTCCTTCTCAGGGTGCAATGAAAGTATTGCATGTGTGGACTGGGAGTACAGCATACTTTTGTAGGTATCTGCATATGCCCATGTGATGGCCGCTGCACCAATTGTTAGCCAGCATTTGCTAATTGCATGTAGCCAGTTGTGTACTGATTGCAGTTCTCACTGTGATTTCAGAACAGTGCTATAAAAAGGTATGTGAGATAGGCATAGCCCTTTCAGATTTTAAGGGCAGGGACCATGCTGTTATGCTGTGGACGATGTTCTGTGAGTGTAAAGGTTGGTATCTCTCTCATATTTCCAGGTGTGTTGTAGATTAACATTCCTCCATTCATTTCTCCAGTTTCCTGTACTAACTGTGTATGTACACTGACACCTACAACTACTACTACTGTTAATGTGTGTGTGTGTGTGTGTGTGTGTGTGTGTGTGTGTGTGTGTGTGTGTGTGTGTGTGTGTGTGTGTGTGTGCTTTCCTTTCACTTTTGCTTGCACTTTGTTGCTAAGGCTTCAATAGTTGCCCTTTACAGTCACTACTTGTATGCCTGCTAGGTGTCTTGACTGTAGTGTGCTGCTGTTGATTTCCTATTTTCCATGTACATTCACACCTTGGAATGCTTGCTATATCTGCTAGAGTGTTACAGCATGCAGTGTGGTCTGGCCATGGTGTGGGCCTTGACATCTATTAGGGTATTTGAGTATGCTGCTGAGCAGGCCCCAGAGAGTTTCAGGTTCATCTGTTATGTGCCTCATGGAATGGTACATATCAGTGGGGTACACCCATTAAAATGTCTGGTATGCTGCAGTTGTGACTGTGGGTTAGCATGAGCATATGTATTACTACACTTTTTCTGCCATGCAAGTGAAGAATACTTTCAGGACTCCATAGTAACCATTGCATGTGTTACACCTTTCTGCCTACTGTTTGTACATTTCACATGGGGTCTGTGGGGCATCCCTGTAAGTCATTCACTGTTGCTATGTCTAGGCTCTTAACTATTCAAATATGGTGGTGTCAGACCCGTCATGTGTACAGATATTTGCAGGTTGTCCACATTTCTGCCTCATATTTTGGTCAATATCTCATGCACACCTTTTTCTGGAAAGTCACTCTGGGCTCAGGTCAGAATATGGTGACAAACATTCAAGTTTCAGACTGCATACCCTTCCAAACATCCCACAAAGTGCAGACCCTGTTACTCTCTGAGCTGTCTGCGTTTGTTGTAACATTATTTGTAATGTGTCCCTGGTTTTGGGCCTTTGCTCCACATATTTTATTACTTGGTCCAGCTGTGTTCCTGTAAGAGGTTGTGGGGTATGGGCAGTGCTTATCCTGCTGGGAGTATGTGTGTGGCTTGCAAGGTGCTATAGTGACATCATTACCTACTAGCTTCCAACTAGCATGGCTGTTTCTGTTCACACACTACTATTATGGAAATCAACTAGTTTTGATAGTAATTCTAAATGGCATGCTTTGTGTACTACACATCTATATTCCCTTTACATTCATTCCTACTATTACATGATATATTTATTTTAGCACAATGTTCTTGTACAAGAGTCATGGCTTAGTGGTAAGTCATGCAGATTACTGTTTCCAAAGTCCTGGGTTCAGGGCTCCCCGTGGGATTTTATTTTCATTTTGAATGGAGTACAGGACCTGTCAATCAAAGTGACTAAGGCACTTTTAAGCAGTTGTAACCGGGTTAGCGCTGGTTTGCGCGGAGCTCACGCATGCGCACTGGCAGTCAGCTCCGCACACAAAAGCGCACACCCGCTTACAACCGCTTAAGCGTGCTTACTCTTCTTGACACCAGCTATTTTCTTTGAAAGAAAAGAAAATGGGGAGACAGGAAAGTGGTGAAAAAGGGGTCACAAAGAGGGCAAGACAGTAGGGAAACAAGCTTGGGATTTGCAGGAGGGATGTAGGTGAGGCCCATAGCTGCCCATGTCTTTCTCAGCAACAGCTGTGCATTTGTATGTAATTTGGTGTGCCATTTGAAACCTTCCACCCCTGAGAGAGGTGTCAGGACAACATTAATACCTGTTGTACAGCCAATTGTAATTATTAACAGTTTCAATGTCCAGCGGACATGTGTGCAACATGGACAGCTATGTATGGGGCGTAATTTTTTTGTGGGTACAGAGTGCCCTTTTTTTTTTTTTCAGGTGAGAGTGGTATGTCAGGTGAAGGTAGTCGGTATAGCTAGGGAGGTAGGTTGGGTAGGTTAACAGACAAGACAGACAAGACGCATACAGGGGCGGTGTATGACACATGTGGGGGGGTTACACAATTGACGGGGACGGAGGTTGGGATATCCAGGGCACATGAGCCCACAGATGGCAACAGCGGAACTGATATCCCCACCCATAGGCAGTTGCCACTGTTCCTTCACAGCCCAGTATGGGGCTGTGCTGGGGGCTGTGCAGGCGGGACAACGGGCATGCCCGTAAGCTGTGCCACCCAGGCCTCAAGCTGGCGTAGGGGCCCAAGAACAGAGTCTTGAATCTCCCTTCGCACCACAGACTGGACACCTTGGAGGGTGAGTGGATGGGCTCCTCCGGCCACGCTTGCAGAGGGGGGACAGGCCCCATCCCCTGCAGCGCATCCACCTGAAGGTGGCACAGGGCCACCGGAGGAGGGTCCGGCCTGGGCACTAATGCCAGGTGCAATCGCCAGATGAGGTGGGAGAGGTGGGTCCGCTGGGACCCGCCTTCCCAAGCGTTCTAGGTTTGTGAGTATGTTATGTTAGTTTGGGTTAGTAGCATATTATTCCATTCAAATTAGTTGTAACACCATGCATTGGTATTCCCATTAAACAAACACCCAGATATTAACACCATTGAACAACAGGCATTTCAATATCACATGCATTATTTGAACAGACATACACAATCAAACAACATGCAGGGTTGATTAATGGCAACAGGCCATCAGGTTTGCAGGTATGAACAGGGCACATGCAACAACGGACATGCATATATTTTTGAAACAACAGGACAAATGTCCATGGTTAATGAAATTTTCACATACCAATATTTAGTGAGTTTTTTAATTTGCAAATATAGGGTGGGGTGGAGAATGAAAATGTTGACACATTCATAAATTATACATTGATATACATTTGTAATAGAAACACAATTAACTTGTGGGTGATAGTTTTCAAATGATTTTTAATTGACTGTCATGCTAGACCTGTTACAGATACATCACTATCCTAGTTATTTTGAATTTGATCAGATACATCATCCTGCTACATTTTGATGACAGGGCAGGGGACAACTATGGATGTTTAGTATGTCAGACAATCATTCATTCTATCTGAAAATTGTTGACTGTGATCACCATATACAGATTTTGGCTTAAACATTCAAGATTCAGACACACTGAAATCAGTTTGGGATGTTAATTTTTAATTCCCACATGCATTTAGTTCTGTAGAACCACACTGAGGCTTATATATTCAGGAGTTATTACTACTTTATTTATTGATACATGACCCTTTCTGTCACTCTCATACATCCTGCTATTTCACAGTTCCGGTTGGTACTTCTAGGCTTTGTTCACATATTAGACCTGTGGTGATTCAAACACTTTCCAGCTACCTCACTTCTGTCATGATTCAGCATTTCAACAGGGGATATATCTCACATGTAATTAACTCAGCTTCTGAAGCTGTACTCTTGAGACTACTGCAGGTTATACTACATTTAATTAATGGTGGGACATCGGTTTTACAGAACTATTTATTTCTATCAATTATATTTCCAGTTTCACTTACATACTGATGAACTTGATGCAGCCATACCTGCACACTTTCACTTGTTGCTTGCACATTCAATTACTTTTAATGAATACACTGCAGTGTTCTGCTAAGTGCTACACTATAATATTTATTTACAAGTACTAGGTGGGGTTACTAACCTGCATGGTGGCGCAGCCGCACCAGCCTGCTGTCATGTGCCCTGCCATTCGCAGAGCGGACACCTGCAGCTATAATACAAGACAAGTAATATTGGAATACACATCTCCATGGTATCAGCTAGTTGAATTCCTTACATACATAAGTAAAATGTAACTTACTCAGTAGTGGGGCGTTGGGCATATCCCGGGCCTCCTGGATCCATTGGGTCAACTGGCCTTGTTTGTGTCGCTTCGGGTCCGCATGGTGGTGACGGACCTGCTCACCGGTACGTAGAATCCCAGTAGCACTGGTGAGATCATGAGCCAACTGGTCCCGTGCCTCCGCCCTGTATGCTCCCCATGAGACCTGGCCCTGCATGAATTGGGCCTCATGATGATGAACTAGGAGCCAGACCATGTATCTGGACTCCTCAATGCCCCACCACTGTGCTCGAAAGCAATGTCCCTCCCCTACTCCACTCATTCTGCCTGCAGGTCTATTCTACAATCGTTTATGCTGTGTATTCCCACCTATGGGGCTTATATATGCCGATTTTCCTGCACATTTCTATGATTGGCCATTTTGGAATTGTATCAACTTCACAGAAATTGCTTTATCATGCTCCATTTTGGATTACATCCTATATATATGCTATTTCTGCATTTCTAAGTACTGCTGTCCTGGGTTAGTGGTTTAGTACCTTGACTCTAGTGCATGGTATCCTGGGTTTGAATCTGACCACTGATTTTTAATTTTTATGACTGTCTAGACAGGCTGAGGGGTGTGTCTGTGTAAAGGCACTTTTGATACAGCTTGCTTAATGTTGCCCAGCGGTTAGCTTGTGGGCACGGGGCGCACCTCCGCGCAAATGGTGTGCGCTGGGTTAAACCTTAATTGGCTATTAACACGCATGTTAAGCTAAGCACAGCTAGTTGCACACAGTTTGAGCCTGTTAAACCAGTGCTTAGCTACGGGCAAGCAATTTGCAGCCTTTAAAACACTACTCAGCTACGGGCACTCTGTCTCACCTTGTTTGACAGCAGCTTAGCTATCAGTACATTTCTAAATATTTTTATTATTGTATTACTTGAAAATATATGATCCATTTCATTCCATTTTACAAAAGGAAATACTTTTACATTTGTACAATGCTGTCAGGGGCCTTTTTAGTGCTTATTTACAAAAATAAAAAGGATGTTGTGTGGGCTCGAACCTTGCCTGCTCTTAAGCCGAAAACTCTACCGCTATGCTATTACTTCTTGGCTTACTTTGCATATTTAGTTCTTATATCCTTTTCCACTGATTGCTAACTGCAGTTGCGCTAGTAGCACACCTGCGCACACGAGCGCACGCATTAGCAAACATTTACGGGGTTTAAAAAATAAATAAAAAAGTTTTCATTTTACATTTTATAACATCTGTTCACTTTTTACATTTTACATTGCTGGTCTGTGGGGGCATGTGTTGTGTAGTGTGTTTATTCACATTTCCATGGCCTCTCTCATGGGTGTTTACTTTCTGCCATTCTAGACTTCCGGGGGCGTGTCAGCTTGCAGGGCTTAGCCTACGGACACGCCCCCTACTGTCTTACACGGACCGTGTAAGACTTACAGTGTGATTCAGCATGCCTCATGCACCTCATGCATATGCATGACATGCTGACATTACACCGTTTAACTGCAGCCTCCGTGTAAGAGTTATAACTCTTACACGGAGGCTTCCTGAATCCTGCCCTTAATGTTGATAAATTCATTAAAACATGGATATTTTTTGGCTTTTAACTTGTCTGCTACATGGCATTCAAGTAGTACATTATAGTTATCAAGGACATGAAACACAAAATTTTTGAAGTTGCAACAACTTAAGAAGTGTTTGGCCAAAGCATTGTTCTGGTCTTTTTTCTTTCTAGCTAATGAATCTTCATTGATTCTCCATGAGAATATTCTAACAGTCTTGCCCAAGTAAAAACAGGGACGTAATACATGGGTTACTAAGTATACCACCCCTTGTGAGTTGCAGTTATATCTGTCTGAAGACCAGAGTACTAAATTAAGGGACTTGGCATGTGCAATGGAACTGTTACTGATGAAACAGCATTACTTACACTTTCTACATGTATACATCCCAGGTGTGCCATGTTTAATGTTTTCTATGGAACAGCAACTTTCTAATAAAGATTAAATATCGTGCATTCTTTTGTAAGTGAAGAGTGGATGATTACCTAAAACCTTCATTAAATCACAGTTACCCAAAATGATTTTCCAATTGTCTTTCAGTATGTTTATAATGAGGGACATAACAACTGAGATAGGAAGACCCCCCCCCGAAATGAATCATAGTGGGTCATTGGAGAGTAGGTGTGTTTCCACCTACGAATGAACTTTCAGCCATGATCTTACACAGGATTGGTTTAGTCTTGTTGGTTCTGAGCAATAAAAGTTCTACTTCGATGTTGGTCAAGCAATCAAAGTCACATCCTTGGAACAGAAAAGATTTCAAGGTGACATGTTCATATTTCAAAATGGTGTCATCACTAGTCAACCTGCTAAGTCTGATAAACTGTTCTCTGACAATGCCCTTTTTCATGTGGTGAGGGTGTTGCCTTTTTCTGTGTAAGTGATGACTGATGAAGGTGTCCTTCCTGAAACTTTTACTCCCAACAGTCTGGTAAATGTCATCAAAGGTTAGAATAATGTCCAAAAAGTTGATCACCTTACCAATGGTGCTGAGTGTGAACTTGAGAAAAGAGGTGCTATCATTAATGGAAGAGCGAAGCTGGTCAAACTCTTCTGAGGTGCCCTTCCATAAAATGATCAAATCATTAATGTATCTTCGATAAAAATCAATCTTGATGAACAAATGGTGGGATTTTAGATACTTCTGCTCCCAACGCTACATCACAAGGTTAGCAAAGACAGGGTTTACTCTCACTCTCATGGTGACCCCTGTCTTTTGTCTAAAGTATTTCCCTGAAAAAGTAAAAAAAAATGTTGTTTAGAACAATTTCAAGCAGGCTACAAATGGTGTTTACGAGGCCATTGCTGAAATCTAAAAATGTTGCAAGATATTTCTTTACACATTATATACTATCTTGTTCTATACAAGTATATAATGACACTGCATCCAATGATGCAAACACACACACAACTTCTAAGCCTTTAATGTCTCTCAAAAGTTCCAACAAATGCCAGGAGTCCCTTAAATAAAATGTTGATGCTTGTACAACAGGGTTTAAAATGTGATCCAGGAAAATTGAGATAGGGTCTGTTTTATAATGATCTGCTGCCATGACATGCTTAAAGGCTTGGTTGAATTTGTTCTTGTATACTTTTAGAATGCCAACAAATCTGGCCATTTTAGGTAGTTCAACCCATAAAAAGTAGTAGGTATCATGGTCCATCTCACCTTGAATTTGGTAGAAGAACATTTTTTGATCTTCTCCATTGTGGTTTCTTCATAGCAGATGCAATCTGTAAGAAGGTTATTAATAGCCAGATTATAATCTTTGGTGTTCATGACCACAATCGCTCCACCTTTATCTGCCTTCATCACCTGTGTATCCTTATTCTCGCAGTCTTTCAAAGCTCTTCTCTCACCTAATGAGAGGTTGTAAGTCTTAGGTTTTTACCTAACATTTTTCTCTTTGCATAAGTCATGATACACCTGTAAGGTGTTATGAAGCATAGGATTGTATGTGCCTCTTCAACTAGGCATATTATGAATTACCAAGGTTAAGGATATGCACATTTTCATTTATTTTTACTTTTTCATTTTGTTGTTTTTCTCCCTTCTGTTGTCTTGTTTCTTTCCTCCTATTTGCCATTTGAGAGTTCTTATGTTGCCCAACGGGTGTAATAAAAAAGCTGGGGAAAGAATGGGGGGGGGTGATTCTGATGTGTATTGGTGACCATTTTAATGTTTAGTGGTTCTGTGTGAGGGGGAGTGGAACTGATAACTATCTCATTACCTGTAGAACGTTCAACATTACCCATTTGTTGAGGCATAGAAAAAACAGCATATGTCTTTTGTTTTTTCAACAGATATGCTGCACCAGTTTCATAAGCTGCCAAATTTCTATGCAATTTATTTCTCTTTTCTATTCACAATAGTTGCAGTGAGCTATTTGCTTTCATTACTATGCCACTGTACAAATTGTTGAACTATGTAAAACAATTGTATTTCTTAACACTGTCGTCTAATAAACAAATTTCATCACTCAAAACATTGACCTTGTCTTTATAGTCAGCCACCAGTAGTTTCATCAGAGAAATGTCAGTATCAAAGATCTTAACCAAATCATTAGAAAGTTTGTATCTAGTGGAAACACCATTCAGGAATTTAAAAACTCTCTGTCAGAAGGGAACACATTCTAGGAGAATCCATTCCTCCAAATAGAATATTTCATATTTTCAAGTTTTGCATTTGGAAACTAGGCTTTCTAAATGATAAACTTCACTTTTATACTGCTACTCTTGGTTAGAAGACTTAATGGTTAAATTAGCATCAGTACTATGATTGTCCCTTGTGGTTGTGTTAGTGAACGGATTAACCAGATGTCTATAAATAGTACCCTGTATGTAAGGTAAACACCTTAACCATTATGCCAACCTCCCACACCCTCATCCAACAGATTTTCAGTACCTTGGTGGATGCTGCTACCATTTTTCAAGCTGTCTCCAAAATCAGGCAAAAAATTCTCTGCTATACTTTCTGTCTGCAAAGGTGGTAGTGGGAACAATGAAGGAAAAATAGCTGTCTGACTCTTGGATTTTAAACCTCCAAATAAACCACAAATGTTAAACACAGCTGCTGTCAATTTTTGTGTTCAAGTCCACAAACTCTTCAAGGAACAGATAAATAGACAAATCCAGGTTTCTGCCCTGTGAGGAAGACTCCCCAACCATGCCTGTATCTGCAAAAACAGCAAAATGTCCCAAAAAGTAGCACAGAATAAAGACACAACAAACCGAAGGAAAGGTTCTACTGAAAACCAGCAAGAAGGATCCTCAAATGCAGTTTTAGATAAATTGAGCACTTTCATTCTTTTAATAAATAAAAAAAGAACTTCTTCAGAATCTAAAACGTGAAACAAACAGTAAGTTTTAAAATGATGCATCAAACTACATCTTGTTTGAGAACCAAGCTTAATCCATAATTTTGCAAATTATTGGGATATGAACTTGTCACTTATTTCTCATCCTGATATTTATGACATTAGGTTGTCTGATGTGTTGTTAACTTTCCCAGTTGTCTGCTCCAGATATATTCGTTCAAGTGAAGTAGGACAAGATATTGCTTTATAGACTGTGATCATATCTAAGTAATAATTAAAAAAGCAGAATATAGTGACAGTTCCTTAAGGCTTTTCTACACAGTTTGTGCTTTCCAAATCTGTGATTTTTATGGTAAGAATTGTACCTTTACAAGTTGATTTAGATGGTATGTTTTACTTGTTAGAAGGCTATTAAACTAAGACTTAAAGAAAGTCAAATTTAGAAAGTAAGATGTAGTGCATCAATTTCTGATGACTTTAATTTAGAAATAAATCATACTCCAATATTTAGTAAATTGGATTAAAGATCAGCGTGTAACTAACTTGAATTTTGTATATGCCAGTTCTTAATTCAGGTTTCAGGAAAAAAAAAATATTTTTTTTGCATCAGGCCAGCAGATGAAATAATTCAAAATGCAGTACAGGAAGCACTTGAATGTATACGTGACATAACAAATTATGGTGATATCACATCACTAACAGTAATGAATTATGAGTCTCATTGCCCTGGCACTGAAAACTATAAGGGGCCTATTTATTTGAAATTAATTAACACAGGATTTCCTGTTAAGCTGAGAGAAGCAGCAGCAGAGACTATTTCTTAGATATATATGGTCTGATAATTGGTCCTGGTGCTGCTGCATTATGATCCCCCGTGTTAATCTGATCCTGAGTAATATATGCAAAAACATAAAAAGAGCATATGTCCAGGTTAAGACTGCTCTCAGCTTTACTGAATATGCCTATAAGAACATAAATAATATTGATGCTGTGTATTCTATCTTCCTATACCAATCTAAAGCTTTTGGCACAGTTACTAACTGCATACTACATTCCCATCCACATTAATTTTTTTTCTCCATGCACCCTGTTATGAGACTCTCAAGGTACCCTGCAGAACATGTGCAAGCACTCAGAAGCTTATCACATTTACTTCAAAATCAGATGGAATAGTTGCTTCTCTAGGAACTGTCCCAATCTGTCTCCTTTTCTCTCACTATCTCTGTAAATGGCATGGCTACCCAATGTGACATCAGATGTGTGAAACAGTATTTTAGTAGTTTGATGCTACTACACTCTGCTAAGTACATTTGTAAGATGATCACCCAGCTATAGCTTGGCTTTAGCAAAATGTAGAATTTATGTGAATCCTCTGATCTCCTCTGAACCATCAACAAAAACAATGTTACTTATACTTGACAATCCTCGTCTATCTCATCCTGGCATTCCAAGTTTGGTCTAAAAATAATATCCCTTTTGAAGTTGAAGGCATCCTGTTGTGATTCTGAACTGACGTTAGTCACTCTCTGTTTCCCAATTACCATTTAATAAACAGCTGTTTTATATGTTATTTTACACAGGAAGAATCAGTTGTAACTCCATTTTAATTAATATCACAGCCTTATGACTTATCTGTGTTTTTGTTTGAAGTTTAACATGCAGTTGTGTAGCAGTACATTCAGTACTACTGTTTTAGTGTACCTCTACACTAAATGTGGCCGAATGTCCATGTAAAATCCTGTCTTGGCAGTAGGAGCTAGACAGGAACTTCCAAAAGGGTTTCCTCCAGGATGCATCTGTTGAGTTTATCTATCTCAGTATGTTTGAAATATGGAGCCTTATACTTTACATTACACTACATTTGTTTGAAGTCAGAAACAGATGTCTGCCTAGTTTTCTTTAGGTACCTTGATATTTTACCTAATCTCCATTCCTATCTTACCCCTTTAACCTCCTGTTATTTGTTGAATGCCTCTGTGGATTTCTTTTTCCATCACAATTTCTGGTAATTTACTCCATGCATCCACACACAGTCTACTCCTTCAAAAAGTACTTTTGATGGTCCAGGAAGCAGCTAGTTCTTATAATCTGCTACTTCTGCCTCAGTACTTCTTGTTAAGAATAACAAATTGACATCTCCTTGACATGATGTTATACATCAAGTATCATGTTCCCTCTTTTTTTGGTTTCAGGTAAAAAGAGATGTAAATCCTCTTGCTTCCGAACATATTCCTTTCCATCTATCTCACTGTCCATTCTCTTAGCTTTCCTGTAAATTCCTTAAATCACATCAATGCCTTTTTCTTTACATGGTCCTTGAAAGTGTATGCAGTACCCAAAATGTGGCCTGATCAGAGCTTTGAAAAGTGGAAAGACTACCCCATTGCTTCTGTAATCTATCACCATGCGGATACATCCAACATTCTGTCTGCTGCTGTCACTACCCCATCAGTTTGTTCCTGGTTACCCATGACAAATGTTATCAACACTGTCAGGTCCCTTTCCTGCTCTGCATGCTCACTTCCACTCCTCAACAGGTATCACTTCCACTACTCAGCAGTTGTCACTTCCAAAGTTGCACTCCTCTACAGTCATCACTTCTACTCCTCTACTGCCATCACTTCCACTCTTCAACAGTCATGTCTTCCACTCCTCAACAATCATCACTTCCACTCCTCTACAGCCATATCCACTCCTCTACAGCCATCACTTCCACCCCTCTACAGCCATCACTTCCACTCATCTACAGCTGTCACCTTCACTCTTCTACAGCCATCACTTCCACTCCTCCATAGCTGTCACTTCCATTCCTCTACAGCCATCACTTCCATTCCTTTATAATCATCACTTCCACTTCTCTATAGTCATCACTTCCACTCCTCTACAGCCATCCTTTCCACTCCTCAACAGTTATCACTTCCACTCCTCAGCAGCTGTCACTTCCACTCATCTACAGTCACCACTTCCACTCCACTATAGCCATCACTTCCACTCAACACTTCCACTCCTCTGCAGCTGTCACTTCTACTTCTCTACAGACATAACTTCCAATCCTCTACAGCCATCACTTCCACTCCTCTACAGTCATCACTTCCACTCCTCTACAGCCATCATTTCCACTAGTCTATAGTTGCCATGTCCACTCCTGTACAGCTGCCCTTCCACTCCTCTTCAGTCATCACTTGAACTCATCTAGAGCCATCACTTCCACTCCTCTTGACACTTCTATTCATCTACAGCTGTCATTTCCACTCCTCTACAGTCATCATGTCCACTTCTCTACAGGTGTCACTTCCAGTACTCAACAGTCATCACTTCCACTCCTCTGCAGTCACCACTTCCACTCAACAAGTCATCACTTCCATTGTTCTACAGCAATCACTTCCACTACTCTACACTCATCACTTCCACTCCTCAACAGTCATCACTTCCACTCAACAGTCATGACTTCCACTCCTCCACAGCCATCATGTCCACATCCCTACAGCTAGCACTTCCACTCCTCTACACCCCATCAGTTCTACTCCTCCACAGCTATTTCCATTCCTCTACAGTCACCACTTTCACTTCTCTACAGTCCGCACTTCCACTCCTCAAGAGTTGTCACTTCCACTTCTCAACAGTCATTACTTCGACTTCTCCACAGCTGTCATTTCCATTCCTTTACAGCTGTCACTTCCATTCCTTTACAGTCATCACTTCCAATCAACAGTCATCATTTCCACTCCTCTAAAGTCATCACTTCCACTCCTCTGGAGCTGTCATTTCCACTCCCCAACAGTCATCACTTCTACTCCTCTGCAATCACTCCCACTCCTCTACAGCTGACACTTCCACTGCTCCGCAGCCATTACTTCCACTCCTCTACAGCTGTCACTTCTACTCCTCTACAGCCATCACTTCTTCTCCTCTGCAGCTGTCACTTCCACTCCTCTACAGCCATCACCTCTACTCCCCTATAGTCATCACTTATAATCCTCTAGGGCCATCGCTTCTACTCTTCTACAGTCATCACTTCCACTCCTCTACAGTCATCACTTCCACTCCTCTACAGCCATAACTTCCACTCTTCTACAGTCATCACTTCCACTCCTCTACAGCCATTACTTTCACTCCTCTACAGTTATCACATCAATAAAGTGGAAAGACTACCCCTTTGCGTCAGTAATCTATCACCATCAGGATACATCCAATATTCTGTCTGCAGCTGCCACTACCCCATCAGTTTGTTCCTGGTTGCCCATAACAAATGTTATCAATGCTGTCAGTTCGTTTTCCTGGTCTGCATCCTCACTTCCACTCCTCTACAGTCATCACTTCCTCTCCTCTGCAGCCATCATTTCTATTCCACGACTGTCATCACTTCCACTCCTCAGCAGCTGTCACTTCCATTCCTCTACAGTCATCACTTCTACTTTTGTACAGCCATCACTTCCACTGCTCTATAGCCATTACTTCCACTCAACAGTCATCACTTCCACTCCTCAGCAGCTGTCACTTCCACTCCTCTAGAGTCATTAATTCCACACCTCTACAGCTATTTCCACTCCTCTACAGCTGTCACTTCCACTCCTCAACAATCATTTACACTCCTCAGCAGGCTTCACTTCCACTCCTTTACAGCCATCACTTCCACTCCTCAACAGCGACAATATTCACTTCCCTACAGTCATTTCCACTCCTCCACTGTCATCACTTCCACTCATCTACAGTCATCACTTCCACTCCTCTAAAGCCATTTCCACTAGTCTATAGTCACCATGTCCACTCCTCTACTGTCACTTCCACTCTTCTACAGTTATCATTTCCACTCCGCCACAGATGTCACTTCCACTCCACAACAGTCATCACTTCCACTCCTCAACAGTCATCCCTTCCACTCCTCCACAGCCATCATGTCCACTCCTTAACAGCCATCACTTTCACTCCTCTATAGCCACTACTTCCACTCCTCTGCAGCTGTCTCTTTCATTTCTCCATAGCCATAATTTCCACTGCTCCACAGCTATTTCCATTCCTCTACAGCCATCACTTCCACTCTTCCATAGCCATCATGTCCACTCCTTAACAGCCATCACTTCCACTCCTCTATAGCCATCACTTCCACTCCTCTGCAGCTGTCACTTTCACTTCTCTATAGCCATCACTCCCACTCCTCCATAGCTATTTCCATTCCTCTACAGCCATCACTTCCACTCCTCTACAGCCATCACTTCTACTCCTCAAGAATTCCCACTTCCCACTCCTCAACAGTCATCACTTCTACTCCTCTGTAGTCCTCACTTCCACTCCTCTACAGCTGTCAGTTCCATTGTTCCACAGCAATTACTTCCACTCCTCTACAGCTGTCACTTCCATTCCTCTACAGCCATCACTTCCACTCCTCTACAGCCATTCATCTATAGCCAGCACTTCTACTCCTCTACAGCCATCACTTCCACTCCTCTACATCCATCACTTCCACTCCTTTATAGCCAGCACTTCTACTCCTCAACAGCCATCACTTCTACTCCTCTACAGTAATTCCTTCTACTCCTCTACAGCTGCCACTTCCACTCTTCTACAGTCATCACTTCCATTCCTCTACAGCCATCACATCCACTCCTCTACAGTTAGCACATCCATTCCTCTACAGCCGTCACTTCCACTCCTCTACAGCTTCCACTCCTGTATAGCCAAAACTTCCACTGCTCTATAGTTATCACTTCCACTCCTCTACAGGTGTCACTTGCACTTCCACTCCTGTGCAGACATCACTTCCACTTCCACACCTTTGCAGTCATCAGCTTTGCTCCCCTCCCTTTGTCACTTCCACTCTTCTTGTCTTATGTTTCACTCCTGGTTTGTTGTGGACCAAATACAATACTGTGTTATTATTATTATTTTTTTTTTTTGCATTTCCACCCATTTTTTTCCTTCCAAACCCTTCATTACAGTCCTATCCCTATGTTGCATTTTATACTTATCTTTCTGACACCAAAAGGGAAGACAATCCTGTTCTCCTTTCTTTCAGATGTAATTGAAGCAGGCACACATATTTATTTATTTAACATGTGCTTACCCTGAAAGAGCAACTTGGAAAGAAGCCAATTTTCAGTGGAGGCATGAGGAGAAACACTCCCAAATGCATGTCATTGAAACTTGGGAGGAAACCTACACAAACACAGGGAGGACATGCAGACTCCGCACAGAAGGCATTCCAGCTGAGAATTGAAGAGGAGCACCTCTTGCTGTGAGGGGACAATGCTACCGCTGCACCACTATTACTGGATCATGCACAGACCCCTGTGGTGCTCCACCAGTCTTTTCTCTAATTATCAATGTAGTTCCTCTCTTCATTACCCAGTTTATCCCACTTTTCCATCATGCATCCATTCAGTATCTCAGTCTTGGTTCTACCCGACAACTCCAGTTTTCTTATCAGGAAAAGAGTTCAAGGCCTTGACAAAATCCAGGTAGCCTACATCTGCTAGTTGTCCCTTGTCAGATCATCTTGTAATCAAGTTATAAAACTAAATCAGGTTTTCACTGGCAGATCTTCTGTCTATAAACTCTCCTTAGCTGATGCCCTGAAGAATATTGTCCACTAGAAAAGCTATGAGCCTTCTCCTCAGAATTCTGTCCATGACTTTGCATACCACTGTTACTAATCTTACAAGGCCTGTACATCCTCATTTTTTTCTGTCCCCTTCCTTATATAAAGTGAGCATGATTACTGTCTTCCAGTCCTCTGCCAGTTCTTCACTGACCACTGATCTTTGACCCAGCCACTAACACTGAATGTAATCTGTGCAAGTGCAATTGTATTACAGCTTTTGTTATAATTTACAAAACTGCTCAGATGGAAAATAAAAAAATATATTGCTTATTACCACTACATATAACTTTGATCTGATCTGATAAAGCTCTGGCAAGTGCAAAAGCACTCTTCTCTTGCTTTAACTTAATAAACCACACATTATACAAGCAATACCAGCCTGAATCCTGTTTTCTCATTTTCAATAGGAAAGCCAAGTGATCTATGACACAGCTATTTTACACAGGTCTTTTACACACACACACACACACACACACACACACACACACACACACACACACACACACACACACGCACACACGCACACGCGCACACACGTACTCACGCACTCACGCTCACACACACACAAAAGCACAGACACACAAACGCACACGCACACACACACACGCACACACACACACACACACACACACACACACACACACACACACACACACCATCCAAATGCACTGCAGCACTTACCCTAACCTGGTCAGCAACATCTTCAGCAATTAGTGGTACCATTTTTCAAAAAGATCGCACAGTGTTGTCCACAACTGGTCTGTTTTGACTGAGACAAGCTCTAGAGGTCTCTCTGTCTCTCTGTCTCTCTCTCTCTCTGTCTCTCTCTCTCTCTCTCTGTCTCTCTCTCTCATTTGCTCCTAAAGCGAGCCAATGACAAAGAAGAATTCAGTGCTGTTTTGAAAGTGGAACATAGGGGCATATGCAGATACATGAAGTGAAACAGGAATGCTCTACCAAATGCAGAGCTCTTGGAGGGTATGGCTCAGCAGATTTCTTTAATAGCAAAGTTAATTTATTTTTGAGGAATTGATCACTCTGTATATGGTTAGTCTGATTGACTGCTGCTAGTAAAGCCACTATCTGCTTCACTACCTTACCATCTTACCATTTTAATTACCCAGCCACCGCCCAGTCCAGGCTAACATATTCAAACATTCTGTGTCACCCTAATTGTCCTCCACAAAAGGATTACCCCCTTAAAGGTGCAAACATAAATTTCATCAACATCAAGCTTATAACTTCCTCATGGTCTCTTCACCACTGAAACACCACAGGCAGCATAACTACCCTAGGTAAAAAAATACAACTGCAAATAATTCTAACCCCTACAATTTCATCCATTTAATGCAACAATCCATATTACCACCATCATCTTAAAATACTTCCACTCCATCAGTAAATGCTTCCTACAAAAATATTTCTCTCAGTCTACCGCCCTCCCTCCCTCCCCCCTTCCATGCCTTTAACATCTTACTTCACTGATTAATTTCAACATTTCATGTCATTCTATCCATAATTATAATATCTCCTCCGATAATGACCCTCTCTCAAACTTACACAGGACCTCACCCATACCCTTCTAACATTAAATCTCTCTCGTCTCTCCTGTGTTCTAGTCAATGCTAAAAGTATATGTAAAAAGCAGGATCATATCCACCCATTTCCATACTCCCTGATGCATTGGATATCACAGAAGCATGGTTCAAAAGTCATGCTGGCTTGATGATAATTGCAGAAAAGCATGCATGCAATGTATAAAGTTTGCAACTTTGAACATGTTAACATTGTGTGTTTTCTTTTATATAAATGCATGTTTGCCTGTGTCTTAAGTGATAATTCAATAAATGTGTTAGAAAAAATCATCACAGCATATTCACCATTTTCTCAGGTTCATAGGTTCAGGTGATCATTTGTAGCCTAGTCACATGATCTCACACTGAGTTTACCAAGACATGAAATTAATACCGATCATTAACAAGATAAATTACCTTGGATCTCATTATGTCCCCTTTCTGTGAGGGCATTAGGGCCTAACCATGGCTGCACATAAATATCTGCTGACCTCTAGTGATCAAAACTGATAAAGCACAAACTGCAAAAATCTGCTCTGCTTGAAAAAATATATAAAGTTGGTTCAAAAGAAATACAACATTTTGCATTAAAAGTATATTTGAAGTGCTAACAAGAATCATATTTATTAATTAGGTAGGCCCACTGAACACATAGTCCCTTTTCAGGAGTGACCAGAAAACAATGTCTGGTTAAGTGACTTGCTCAAGGGTATGTTGTATCTTTCGGCTTTTCCCGGTTAGGGGTCGCCACAGCGGAACTCCGGTCCGCTAATGATTGGCAGTAGATTTTTACGTACTGACTTGCCAGCCCTAACGTACAACCTTCAACGAAGGTATACCCATTCAAGCATGTCTCCACACAGAAGATGATTTAGCTGAGAATCGAACAGGACAACATCTTACTGTGAGGCGACAACGCTACCGCAGCATCACCACTGCAGCAGGACTTGCTCAAGGGTATGATGTAGATAAATGAGGGCTGAGGGAATCAAACCTAGTAGCACAGGGACTGTAGTTTACAACATTAACATCTGCACCAACTGCCAGATCAGGGCTGCACATAAATATAAGAAATAAAACTTAAAAGTGGAATAACAAGTTGTAAATAACATAGCTGCTATTATGGTGAAACTTGATATAACGTAATTCATGAAAATTCCTTCAAACCTGGGAAAATAGTGCTTCTAAACTAACACTCTTCACATGTTCCATCTTGTTAACATGCCAGGCTCCACTGACTTGCATTCGTCAATTCTGCAGAAATAAATGCTACTATAAGATGTCTTCTTGAATAAGTGCACAGAGCATTACTTTTCCTCTTGCACTAAATATCACTCAAGTATTCCCTAGTTCAAAACCTGAGTCTCTACTATACAAAAAGCTCCAGAAATACACTAGGTTAAATAGGTCTCTGAACTTGTATTATACATAATTAGATGACAGACTGTATGTCCCTCTCTGTGTTCATCATTGACAGTAATTACCCATTGTGAATGCTGAAATTTATGGAATACATCACAGACAGCACTTGCCCACTGTATGCTGACATTCATGACCTACATCACAGGCAGTGTTTACCCATTCTGAATGTTGGGATTTATGCAGTATATCATAGACAGTGTGAACCAAATTTGAATGCTGAGACATATGGCATACACCAGAGACAGTGCTTACTCATTCTGAATTATGAGATTCGTGGCATACACCACAGGCAGTGCTTACCCATGCTGAATTATTAGATTCGTGGCATACACCAGAGACAGTGCTTACCCATTCTGAATTATGAGATTCGTGGTACACATCATACCAGGCATGCTAAGAATAGCAGAAGTGGCAGCACAGCTGCATGTGCTGAGAGCCACGGTCTGTGCTAGTGTTTGCAGTGTTGCACGTTATGGTCATCCATGCAAACAGAGGCGGTACAGACAGTACTTGAGGTACCACAACTATCTGACAGAAATACAGACGGTGGCTCATTTCCATGTTGCAAGGGAGACTTCAAGAGACCTAATCAAACTGTGTTACCATCATGGGGAATCAAGAGGCATGCATGGTATATCTATTCCTGTCAATCCAGTGGCATGTGTAAAATTAACCATCTTAGCTACAGGGACCTTCAAGTGACATATGGGGAAATTGTTAGCAATATCACAGGTGTCAGCCTCAAAATCAAAAATAATAAACCAGTCGCTCACTACTATGCTACAGCATGAGAAAAAGCCTATGTCATTCCACATTACAACAGAGAACAGAATCAACACTCTGCATGCCTTCTGTGAGATAGCCCATTTCCCTGAGTTCCTGAGAGCTGTAGATAGTACCCATGTTGCTAGTAAGGTTCCACCAGCTACAGGTGACATGTGGTACATAAACGAAAATAGCTTCTTCCCTGTAAACTGCCAGGTGATCTGTAATGTCCATGGCATTATTTATAATGTGTTTGTACCCCACCCCCAAACAGTTCTCACAGTTCACTCATTTGATAAATTTCTGATTTATGTTAATGGGTCATATGAGGAGGCTTCCCACACGGTCATTTGGATGGTCTGTGCACATGCATGCTAGACATAGACAAAAATACATTCAGAATGTAAAAATAGACTACCTTGTTAAAATTTTGGCATTAATACTCTGTACAGTAAAATAAAAAAAAACAATTAAAATGTGTAATAAATCAAAATCTACTGACATTAATGACTATCAAAGAGACCAGCAAATATCTGAATGTTACCATAAGGAAAATCAAAGTGAAACAGAAAGTAAAGTCAGCATTTGAAGCCTGTGTTAATTATAAATCCTTTACCTATATTAGAGGGCTAAGAAATAATATAGAGCAGTGCTCTGAATTAACTAATTATGGGATCGCCCACTTCAATCATAAAGATATCGGTAATATACTTATGGGTACATTTAGTGCCATCTTCCCACCAGAATCAGTCACTGAAATGCCATAAATTCCTAAGTCCCTTCTTCCCTACACATTTATTATGGATACTCCCTAACTCTGCTCTCTAAAGTTAAAAATGCTGACTCTATGGTCTCTGGTAGTATATCTGGTTGTTTAAGCAACATTGCCAAATACATCGTCTCTGAATCCCTCCTAAAACTGTTTAAGTGTTCTCAAAGGGTACTCTTCTAAAGTATGGAAAGGGGTGCAGTTGTACCACTCATTAAAGGCTATCCCATCTCCGATCCTGGATGCTATAGTCCCATCAGCCTGGAAAGCTTAATATCCAAAGACATGGAATGTGCTACCTCTGATGTCACAAGAGCTTATATAAAAAAATCTTAGTACACTACTCATGCAGAAATGTTTTTTTTTTTTCAAAAGAAGATGTCTAGTTAATTTTATAAGGTTCTTTGAGAACATCACTAATGCTGTTGATAACAGTCATGCTTTATATGTAAAGCATCACTCTGGCCTTTGATAGAATCTCTCACGCTGAAATTGTAAATAACCTTAAATGCCTAAATGTAAGCATTCTTGTTGAAAGCTGGAGAGCAAATTGGCTGACAAGTAAGACTCACATCATTAAAATAGCAAGTACCACCACATAAAGCAAAAGGTGACTAATGACAATCCTCAAGTCTCGATACAAAAACCCCTTCTGCTCAGCATCTACTTCTCAGATCTCTGAAACACTAGCACAAACTTATGCCTACCTAAACTTGGCAATGACTGCAAACAGAATGTTGTCATCTGCTCAGCACGTAATATCATTTTACTACAGCAAGGGCTAAACCATACAAACTGATGCTGTATTAGAAATGGTCTTAAAAATGAAATGCACAGAAGTGTGGTACTATCACATTTGGTAAACAAGCCTTTACTTCAGCTTACAGTATAGACAGCACCCCACTCTTAACTGATATTGTCATCAGAGATCTTGGCACAGTCTTTGGAAACTCTTTATGTTTTGACCATCATGTAGTAAAAGTAGTCAGGAATTCCTTCTATGTAGTCCAATTACTAACTAAAAGTATCTCATTTAAGTCAAAAGAAGTCAGCATTCTTCTAAATGGGTCTATATCACATTATCGAAATTCCAAAATACCGAACACGATAAGCTTGACCTTGGAATCTCTAATGTGATATACTCGAACGCTCAGAACAGCAAATTTTTGCCAAGGGAAAAAATTCACTGTTCCAAGAAAACATACACACAGCACAAGCACACCAAAATAAATAATCCACACATACACACTTAACAAAACCCTACACTAAACTGTACATACACTATTAGCTATCCACTTACCTTAACCCAACCCTAACCCTAAGGTCCCTAGCTAACATACCCTCACCTTACTTGCCCCTAACCCTAAGGTCCCTAACTATCGCACACTCACATTACCTGCTGCCTAACCCTAAGGTCCCTAACTAATGCACACTCACCTTACCCGCTCCATAACCCTAAGGTCCCTAACTATCGCACACTCACCTTACCCCTCCCTAACCCTAAAGTCCCTAACTATTGCACACTCAACTTACCCGCTCCCTATCCCAAAGGTCCCTAACTATTGCACACTCACCTTACCTGCTCCCTATCCCTAAGGTCCCTAACTATCACACACTCACCTTACCTCTGTCCGTTCGCACACTTACCTTAACCTGGTCCATCACCTTCGCACCACAGTCGTGGAAATAGCAAAGCTGCAGAAACGGCCCACAGAATACTTCCCCTAGGAAAATATTCGGTGTTCTGCAGCTTTGCTATTTCAAGCATTCGCTGAATAGGGGTCGATATTAGAACATTGAATGTTTTAACACTTCGATGTTCTAATATATACCCCTTCTAAAGTATCCCCTAATCAAACTAGTTGTATACTTAAATTGCCTTTTTAGAATGCTACCTCTCCAAACACATCATGCACTTAGAGAGACCCTACAGGCTTCTAACTAAAAAGACCACCTCACTAAAGATCTTCAACTTTCAAGACAGGCTTGAAGCCTTACCCTATCTTATAGATTATTGCACAGTTACCCCCATACATTCTATTTTATAGATTACTGCACAGTTACCCCCATACGTTCTATCTTATAGATTACTGCAGAGTTACCACCATACATTTATTTTATTTATTTTTTTATTTAACATTTGTTAACTGGGAAAGTCCGACTTGGAACAAAGCCAATTTCAGCAGAGGCATGGGGAGAAATGCTCCAGATGCATGTCTTTGTAAAGTGGGAGGAAACCAGAGTACCCAGAGGAAACATACACGAATGCAGGGAGGACATGCAGACTCCACACAGAAGGCACCCCAGCCGAGAACTGAACCAGAGAACCTCTTGTTGTGAGGTGACAACGCTATATATATGTGTGTGCATTTGTGTGTGCATTTGTGTGTGTGTGTGTGTGTGTGTGTGTGTGTGTGTGTGTATATGTCTGTGCGTGTGTGTGTGTGTGTGTGTGTGTGTGTGTGTGTGTGTGTGTGTGTGTGTGTGTGTGTGTGTGCGTGTGTGCGTGTGTGTGTGTGTGTAAAATTCTCAGGTCACAGTCCATGCAAAAACAAAAAACATAGTGGGTGTTTGGACTACTGAAGTGGTGCTTCACATGTGTGTGTCAAGCACAACATGGTCTTGTGCAGACAAACGGAGAAGCATGTGAACGCAATGGTAGGACCTGCAATAAAAGTCTTGATAGCACTAAGAGGGAATAGTAAGGCCACTATGGTGGCATACAGAGACAAAGTCTTGACTGCAGCCCAGCTGACCAGGATTCAAATAGTGGCTTGGGTTGCATACAGAGCAGCAGGGAGGGATGGACATCACCATTCCGCATGGAAGGGTGTCCACTTAGAGTAGACAGTTAAGGAACTAAGCAGTTAATGAGTTGCTTCATGTAGCCCAGGTGCAGGGTTTGATTCCTTACATCACTATTTGCTACTGTATGATTTTGACCAAGTCACTTAACCAGACAGTGCTCCCAGGCTGTCCCTAAAAAAGGGTTATTTGTGTCCACTGAGTTTATCCCAGTTAACAAATGTTTAAAAGTTATAAAAAAAAAAAAATATATCAGGTGGGCATTAGTTGATACCTCCTTTCAGTCATGCAGTAGTATGTGTTTTAGTGTACTGTAATGGACATTTTTAACCTGGTGCTTCCCCTTTTCGCACATGGGTAGTTGTTGTCAGGCACTCTTCCACATTATAGCCACTCACAGGTATGAGGGGCCAAACTACCAGGCCAGTGAGTAACACCATTGATCTCTGGTAGCCACTTCTGTATCGTAGGTCTACTTCCTGTAGTGCACCTCCCTGTTAGAATTTCCCATGCCTTTTCCTTTGTACAGAATGCCACATTGGTAACTCTCTAGCACATATGTTACAGGGATCTATTATGGCCTCCCACTGCAATCACATTCTGCACCGGCCCCTTTATTTAGCAGATACAAAAATTATTCTGACCATAAGTATGAAACTAACAACTTGGATTCTAACCTCAAATTAGACATAGAATTTCAGGGTGTGCGTAAATCCTAACTACTTATTGACTTTAGACGTATTCATTGTGTTGGGTTGCTGCCTATTTGTATCCTTCATCAGCGTGAAACAAAAGTCCTTAATTTATGAAGCAACTTTAATCAGATTCCCCTTATATTGCATTATATTTGCTTGGTAGCAGATAGAGACCTTTACATTAGTCTGTTAAGTTTATTTAGCATTCTGTGTTCTCTGCATGCATCCTTGTATCTTCTACTCTCTAGTGAAAAGAGTTTCAGTTCCTTTTGCTCCTATTCATACCTTTCCTCATTCATCCCATGTTCTCTTTGGGTGGCTTTACCTTCAACACCTTTTGTCAGCCTAATGTCATCCATTTGTAAATAGCTACTGAAGTGCAAACAGTAACCAATATGTGGTCCGATTCGGGTATGACAGAGATGAGACATTGTTTCCTTGCTTTGAAGTCTTTGGCACTTTTCTTGCAGAGTCCTCGCATTCTTTGGTTGGTGGCCTATTCAAATTAATTAATGCTGCAAATCCTCATTTATTGTTTGCTCTGCTCCTATCAGTATTTCAGGCTGATATGACACACCAGATAATACGCTTGCACATGCCCCGTTCATGAAGTGTAGGATTATTACTTCTCAAGGAGTATGATCCTACCACCAAACAAAACTAGTCTTCTGATTTATGTCTTCCAGATGAATATTCTGTTATTTAAACATCCTTCCAAAATACAGAAATCAGCCTGAGACTGAGTATTGATTTCAGTTACATTTGAGTCTGAAAACAGCAACATGCACTGTTCTTTTACTGCAAAAACTCTGAGCTGTTCTCCCTCCACTAAGCAATCAAAAATGCAAAGATCCGAAAGGGCCCAGCCTTGAGGTACTGCAGCTTCCAAGCAACTCCCTGTAATTGTCAAAATATTTATACTAGCCAGTCTAGTGCCACGGTGCAAAGAGAACGTAACAAAAGCCATAGAGAAGCACAGCAATAAACAGCTGTAGGATCTCTTTTGCACAAACAGGTCAGAATGTAGGGCCAGATTCAGGAAGCCTCCGTGTAAGAGTTATAACTCTTACACGGAGGCTGCAGTTAAACGGTGTGATGTCAGCATGTCATGCATATGCATGAGGTGCATGAGGCATGCTGAATCACACTGTAACTCTTACACGGTCCGTGTAAGAGAGTAGGGGGCGTGTCTGTAGGCTAAGCCCTGCATGCGGACACGCCCCCGTAAGTGTATAATGGCTGAAAGTAAACAGCCACGAGAGAGGCCATGGAAATGTAAACAAACACACTACACAACACATTACCCCACAGACCATCAGTGTACAAAGTGAATAGAGGCTATAAAATGAAAATAAAAACTTCTTTATTTTTTTTAACCCCCGTAAATGTGTGCTACTGTGTGCGCTCGTGTGTGCGGGTGTGCTACTAGCGCAACTGCAGCTAGCAATCAGTGGAAAAGGATATGAGAACTACATATGCAAAGTAAGTCAAGAAAAAATAGCTTAGTGGTAGAGTTGCCGGCTTAAGAATAGGCAGGCAGGGTTCGAGCCCACACAACACCCTTCTTTTTTTTTTGCAAATAAGCACTAAAAAAGCCCCTGACAGTATTGTCCAAATGTAAAAGTATACCCTTTTGTAAAATGGAATGAAATGGAGCATACATATTGAAGTAACACAATAATAAAAATAATTAGAAATGTACCGATAGCTAAGCTGCTGTGAGACACAGTGTCCGTAGCTGCGTAGTGTTTAAAAAGCTGCAATCGGTATGCCCATTGCTAAGCACCGGTTTAACAGGCTGAAACTGTTTGCAACTAGCTGTGCTTAGCTTAACATGTGTGTCACTAGCCAATTAAGGTTTATCCCAGCGCACACCGTTTGCACGCAGCTCCAACAAGCTAACTGCCAGTGCGCATGCGTTAGCTCCGCGCAAACGAGCGCAGACCTGCTTTTAACTGCTTAAAAGTGCTTATGGCATGTTTGATTGACAGGTCCTCAACTCATTTCTGTCTGGAAAATTAAAAGTCAGTGGTTAGATTCGAACCCAGGATACCATGCACCAGAGTCAAGGTACTAAACCACTAAGCCATGACAGCAATACCTAGAAATGCAGAAATAGCATATATATGGGATAAAATACAGAATGGAGCATGATAAAGCATTTTCAGTGAAGTAGATACAATTCCAAAATGGCCAATCAGAGAAATGTGCGGGAAAAGCAGGATATATAAGCCCCATAGGCGGGAATACACACCATAACCGATTGTAGAACAGACCTGCAATCAGAATGAATGGAGTAGGTGAGGGACGTTGCTTTCGAGCACAGCGTTGGGGCGTTGAGGAGTCCAGATACATGGTCTGGCTCCTTGTCCATCATCACGAGGCCCAACTCATGCAGGGCCAGGTCTCATGGGGAGCGTACAGGGCGGAGGCATGGGACCAGTTGGCTCGTGATCTGACCAGTGCTACTGGCATTCCATGCATTGGTGAGCAGGTCCGTCACCACCATGCGGACCTGAAGCGGCGTAAGCAAGACCAGTTGACCCAATGGATCCAGGAGGCCCGGGATATGCCCAACACCCCACTACTGAGTAAGTTACATTTTACTCATGTATGTAAGGATTTCAACTAGCTTATACCATGGAGATGTGTAGTCCAATATTACTTCCTTTGTATTACAGCTGCAGGTGTCCGCTCTGCGAACCATGAGACGCATGACCGTAGGCTGGCGCGGCTGCACCACCATGCAGGTTAGTAACCCCATCTAGTACTTGTAAATAAATATTATAGTGTAGCATGTATCAGAACACTGCAGTGTATTGATTAAAAGTAATCTAATGTGCAAGCAAGAATTGAAAGTTTGCAGGTATGGCTGCAACAAGTTCATCAGTATGCAAGTGTGATTGGAAAAATAATTTATAGAAATAAATAGTGCTGTAATACAGATGTCCCACCATTAATTAAATGTAGTATAACCTGCAGTAGTCTCCAGAGTACAGCTTCAGAATCTGAGGTAGTCACATGTGTGATTTATCCCCTGTTGAAATGCTTAATCATGACAGAAGTGAGGCTGTTGGAAAGTGTTTGAATCACCACAGGTCTAATATGTGAACAAAGCCTAGAAGTACCAACCTGAACTGTGAAGTTGCAGGATGTGTGAGAGTGACAGAAAGGGTCATGCATGAATAAATTAAGTAGTAATAACCCCTGAATATATTAGCCTCAGTGTGTTTCCACAGAACTAAATGCATGTGTGAAGTACAAATTAACATCCCAAACTGATTTCAGTGTGTCTGAATCTGGAATGTCAAGGCCAAAATCTGTATATGGTGATAACAGTAAACAATTTGCAGATAGAATGAATGATTATCTGACAGACTAAACAGCCATAGTTGTCCCCTGTCCTGTCATCAAAGTGTAGCAGGATGATGTATCTGATCAAATTAAAAATAAGTAGGATAGTGATGTATTTGTAACAGGTGTAGCATGACAGTCAAATAAAAATCATTTTGAAACATCAGCCTCAACTTAATTGTGTACCTATTACAAATGTATATCAATGTGTAACTTATGAATGTGTCATCACTTTCTATCTCCACCCAACCCTATAATTCCATATAACAACACCCAATAAATATTGGTATGTGAACATTTCATTAACCATGGACATTTGTCCGTTTCAAAAATATATGCATGTCTGTTCGTGCATGTGCCCTGTTCATACCTGCAAATCTGATGGCCTGTTGCCATTAATCAACCCTGCATGTTGTTTGATTGTATATTTCCATTCAAATAATGCATGGGATATTGATATGCCCCTTGTTCAATGGTGTTAATATCTGGGTGTTTGTTTAATGGGAATACCAATGCATGCTGTTACAACTAATCTGACTGGAATAATATGCCACTAACCCAAACTAACATAACTACTCACAAACCTAGAACGCTTGGGAAGGCAGGTCCCAGCGGACCCACCTCTCCCACCTCAGCTGGCGACTGCACCTGGCACTAGTGCCCAGGCCGGCCCTGTGCCACCTTCGGGTGGAAGCACTGCAGGGGATGGGTCCCGTCCCCCCTCTACAAGCGTGGCCGGAGGAGTTCGTCCACTCACCCTCCAAGGTGTCCAGTCTGTGGTGTGAAGGGAGATCCAAGACTCCGTTCTTGGGCCCCTACGCCAGCTCGAGGCTCGTGTAGCACAGCTAACGGCCCCGGCCGTTGCCCTGCCTACACAGCCCCCAGCACAGCCCCGTCCTGGGCTGTGAAGGAACAGTGGCAACTGCCTATGGGTGGGGATATCAGTTCCACTGTTGCCATCTGTGGGCTCATGCATCTTGGATATCCCAACCTCCGTCCCCGTCAATTGTGTAACCCCCCCACGTGTGTCATACACCGCCCCTGTATGCGTCTTGTCTGTCTTGTCTGTTAACCTACCCAACCTACCTCCCCAGCTATACTGACTTCCTTCACCTGACATACCACTCTCGCCTGAAAAAAAAAAAGGGCACTCTGTACCCACAAAAAATTACGCCCCATACATAGCTGTCCATGTCGCACACATGTCCGCTTGACATTGAAACTGTTAATTACAATTGGCTCTACAACAAACATTAATGTTGTCCTGACACCTCTCTCAGGGGTGGAAGGTTTCAAATGTCTCACCAAAATACATGGAAATGCACAGCTGTTGCTGCTAAAGACATGGGCATCTATGGGCCTTACCTACATCCCTCCTGCAAATCCCACGCTTGTTTCCCTACTGTCTTACCCTCTTTGTGACCCCTTTTTCACCACTTTCCTGTCTCCCCTTTTTCTTTTCTTTCAAAGAAATTAGCGCGGATGTGCGCTTGTGTTAGCGGAGCTCACCATCAGTGCGCAAGCGTGAGCTCCGCGCAAACGAGCGCAGACCTGGTTTTAAATGCTTAAAAGTGCCTTTATGGCACTTTGATTGACAGGTCCTGTACTCATTTTGAAAGTCTGGAAAGAAAAATAAATTCCTACTGCCAGTCTGGAACCCAGGACCTTGGTAACATTAGTCTGCATGACTTACCACTAAGCCATGATTGCCATACAAGAACATAGTGCTAAAATAAATATAACATGTAATAGTAGGAATCAATATAAAGGCAATATAGGAGGTGTACTACCCAATACATCTCAGGTAGAGTTTTAATGTCCGAATTATTGGATTCCCACACTAGTTCAGTGTTAACAGAAACAGCCCTACTAATTGTTCGCTTGTACATAATAATGTAAGGTAATGTACACATAAGAAGATATGTAAATGTACACATACATATATATAAATATATAGTAATACATAGAAATATAGTCGTAGGTGTCAGTATCCATACACACTCACTACAGGAGACAGTGAAGATAAATGCAGCAGCCAGAATCTGCAACACAGCCTGACCCCTCTGAGACCCACTAACCCTTTTAACTGCTTAAAGGTGGCTTTAGCACTTTGATTGACAGGTCCTGTACTCATTTGGAAGGAAAAATAAATTCATACTGCCAGTCTCAAACCCAGGACCTTGGTAACATTAGTCTGTATGACCTACCACAAAGCTATGACTACCACATGAGATCATCGTGCTAAAATAAATATAACATGTAATAGTAGGAATCAATATAAAGGCAATATAGGAGGTGTACTACCCAATGCATTTCAGGTAGAGTTTTAATGGCCAAATTACTGGATTCCCACACTAGTTCAGTGTTAACAGAAACAGCCCTACTAATTGTTCGCTTGTACATAATAATGTAAGGTAATGTACACATAAGAAGGTATGTAAATGTACACATACATATATATAAATATATAGTAATACATATGAAATATAGTCGTATGTGTCAGTATCCATACACACTCACTACAGGAGACAGTGAAGATAAATGCAGCAGCCAGAATCTGCAACACAGCCTGACTGCTGTGAGACCTACTAACCCCTTAACTGCTGGAAGGTGCCTCCAGC
Source organism: Protopterus annectens (assembly GCF_019279795.1). Taxonomy (NCBI): domain Eukaryota; kingdom Metazoa; phylum Chordata; order Ceratodontiformes; family Protopteridae; genus Protopterus; species Protopterus annectens. Next base: position 1,763,754,656 of record NC_056741.1, on the reverse strand, counting down.
ACTTTGATTGATAGACCCTGTACTCAATTTGAAAGCAAAATACAAGCATACTAGTAGGCCCTACCACAACACCATTGTAACACTAGTCTGTACGACCTACCAGCAAGACATGACTCTCATACAGGAATATAGTGCTAAATAAGTGGAACATGTAATAGTAGGAATGAAGATAAAGGCAATATAGTATGTGTACTACCCTAAGCATGTCAGACAGACCTTCACTGTCCCAATTACTGGATTCCCATACTAGTGTATGTTAACAGAAACAGCCCAGGAAATTGTTAGCTTGTACCCAATATTGTCAGCTAATGTACATATATGACAGTACGTATATGTACACATATGTATATATAGCAATACATAATAAATATAGTTGTGGGTGTCAGTATGCATACACACTCACTACAGGGAACAGGTGGGAGAAATGCAGCAACCTGAATTCACAACACAGCATGAAGCATGAGAGATGTACTAACCTTCACACTCACAGAACATTTTCCAACAGCATACCAGCATGGTCCACGCCCTTACAATCTGAAAGGGCAACGCCTATCTCACATACCTTTTTATAGCACTGTCCTGAAATCACAGTGAGACATGCAATCAGTACACAACTGGCTGTATGCAATTAGCCAATGCTGCCTTACAATTGGTGCAGAGGCCATCACATGGGCCTATGCAGATACCTACAAAAGCATTCAGTACCCACACTCCACACATGCAATACAATCATTGCACAAACCTGAGAAAGAGAGAGAGAGAGAGAAACAGAAATACGAAAATAAACAGACTGACAGCAGCAAAACCAGCAGCAGCAGCAGCAGAAAACTGCAAGCAGCAAGCAGCATCATTGATACAGCAACAGCTGCCACAAACACAGGTAATGCAAAGTAGCAGGTTAATACTGTGTTTACTGTGACACCTCAAATGTATCATAGTTCACTATCTATAGGTATGTCCATGAGATAGGTTGTGTGTACATAGTCCTGAAATATATACATATGTAATATTGCTGTACATGTTGCCCATACTTAAAACTTCCATAGCTGAGAACACAAGGCCAGTTGTGCATATGATGCAGTAGTTACCAGGGTCAGTAGAGGTTCCTCCTCATTGGTGTGGGACCACTGTGTATGTATGGCACTGTTCAGGTACATATCCCGTAGTATGGCCAGGGATTAATATCAGTCTGTCATGTGGTGCTATGTCCTCCGGGGTGAATGTAGCACACATCCAGGGATACCATTTCGTAACAGTGATGCTATGTGTTCTGCAATGATGAGGGTGGCTGTCACCGGACATGTGAGAGGATAGGGAGGCTACAGTCATCTGGGATAACTAATACCACATGTGTAGGAGAATGGGGTGGGTACCTGCACCTAAACTGTCTGCAACAATGTTGCCAATATCTGTGCATTTGGTGAATGTGAAGCATCTTAACACTGCTGACCACAGATGCCTTGCCATCATGTGAATCTGCCTGTGCTGCAGTAGCCTCCTACTATTGTTATACAATATGCCTGTATCTGTAGTCCACTGGACAGGATTAATAAGTGGTGTGCAGTTGTTCTGGGTTAGATATGTGTGTGCACAGTACATGCAGTATGTGGGATGTCTGTGGTAAGCATATGCAAAGGTGCCGGCGGTGTGTGTTGTGGCTTCCACTCGCCCAATGGGCTGCATGGATAGCATCACTGTCATAACTAGTGAATAACTGTGTAATTACATGCATACATAGCAAGGTAGTGTACTGTGCTTGTGGTGTTGTTCGGATATGTATATCCAGGCTGAGTAATGTGTGTCCACATCACAGGGTTGGATGGCAACACACATCCAGTATGTAGGGATGAACACCCAAAGTGTGTCAGACGTGTTGCCTGTGCAGAAATATCCAGCCATTACCTGTGCATCCCCCACAACACACACACATGCAACATATGGCAGAAGTACTATAGCAGTACACACATGTTCATAGGTTCATACTAGGCTATTTGCCCTAGGGCATTGGTAAGCCTAGTAGAATGTGTTTGTCTTTCGCCACCCAATTACAAGTTATGCTGCTATGCCCTTGTCCGATGTTAGTATACTGTGCCTCTGTCTAACAGTGACATAGAAGTGATACCTGGGGTACAACTATGATCTCCATCCACTCATCCAGATTCCTATAGAAGAGAGTCAATGAGGGACTCTGCCTAACCTGTAGTGTGAGCTCATTACAGAGTGAATGGAGCCTCTCGGTTAGAAATTTGCCCCTCCAGCATGTCCATGTATGTCAGTGCTGAGGTCCAGCTCTCCTGAGCATGTGGCTGTATGGGACTCTGATTGCCTGAGGTGCAGCATGTTCATTACTGCTGGGTAGGACATGGCTGTATATGGCACGCACAGATTGCCTCTGAACAGGCAGTATGCCACTGAGTCCAGCTGGATTTACTTTACCTGGGCAGCATATGACATCTGTATGAGACATTGCATCCCCTTGATGAGGTACTGTTGTCCTGTACCAGTTGCTGTAGGTGTCTGGTTAGGTACATCCCAAAAGGTGCATTGTACGCAATTATAGGCCTGATGATGGATGAGTAAAGAGGCACAATGACCTCCCCTGCCATACATGTGAATCCCTCATGATTAGCTGGGCTATATAACATGTCTTTCAATCCACGTTGGCCATGTGATTGACAAATGACAGACCGCTACCATGTTTCTTCCCCAGGTCCCCAACTACGTCTTCTGTACTCAATGGCCTAACACCTATGTTGTACTTTGCCACCAATGTGGAGGCGGGAATCTGCATTGAATACTGATACTCCCCCTCCCTTGTTCAAGTGTTGGGGCCGACAAGAATGGTAACAGCTATAACTTGGTAGTACTGGTGTGCTCCTGTGAAACCTGAAACAGGTTCATGTTACTGCACAGATATCGATGTCCAGAATGCTAAGTAGGGTTTTGAGTGCATGCATCCTGAGGTCTAGACTTCCAGTGTTGAGTAGCATCACTCTTACTTCCTCATCCTTTGTGATACAAATGGATGTGGGTTTGCCTTATGAGCCTTGCCCAATACAGGCACTATGGGTGTAGCAAGAGGCTCCGCCAAATTCCAATAGGACAGGGGTGACAGGTGCAAGCTGTCCCTAGCAAAGCATACCACCCCAAGATGGCAGGCATTGGCACACCTGTGAATGACACCAGTATGTCAGTCAATTGATGGAAGGGATCATCGTGCTTGATATTGTGGCATTGTTCTTGGTGAGGGTAGGGTGCTACTCAAGGTCAGGGTCAAACTGTCTTGGGCTATGTGCTCAGAGAGCTCTGTACTGTCTCATGTCATGTAGTCCAGGGAGGTATGTGTCAGGTCATTCACACCAGCATGGACACTGACTGAGTCATACCTGTACTTGCCTTGGGGTTACCTGAGTGTTTGTGTTATGTGGCAGGTCATAGTGCCCGACAGGCTGCACACCATTACCCTCACCTCATTAAGCCTGGTGAACGTGATGTTAGTGTGCCTGATGATAGAGGCACCTAGTACAGGTTTATGAGGTGTGTTGTGTACTGTTAATGGCTGTGAGTGTTCAGCACATTGGCTTTGTGTGATATGTGTTGCACGTGTACGTTTTCGTGGTAGTGGTTGCCTGAGTGTCTACTTAGGAGGTCTCTGCTGCGTAGGCAGACCTGTAGTCCGAGCCTACAAGTATGTTCATGTGTGATCATGTGTTAGTTCTGCTGTCGTGGTAGGTCTATGTGAGACTGGAAGTGTAGTGAGTGTGGTTTCCCTTGCCACCTGACTGGTTATGGCGGTATTGAGTAGACAGAGCCTAGCCTCCATTTCGGTATATGGTTGCATCACTCACATGAGTTTGAATTTGTTGTTAGGAGGAGGGGGTTGTCTGTGTACATGCAGCTGTTCTAACATTGTCTCTGGAGTACCACACTCACCAGCTGGACTGGGGAGAGAAATGACAACTGACCTCTGGACATGCTAGAATACTATTGTGAATTCCATAATAATTGAAAACAAGGTCCAGTGGGCAGTGAGGGTGTACTGATTTTACCTACAACTGCTGACTGATATAAAAGCGTCAGTGAGCAAGTGCCAGGTAACCTAAGTGCAATGTGTCACAATTAAGTAAATGCAACAATGATAAGCAGTCACTTGCTGTCATGTGTAACATGGAAGTACGTACAGTAAGCAATGCAGATATCAGTAGTGAGTCACAAACGTGTTGAGATGCTGTGTATTATGTGGAAGTAGCATACCAGTGAAATAACAAGCTAACAAATAACAAGCATATAAACAAAGGTAGATCCAGGAGGCCTGGATGTAGTGTTTGCTACAGCAAACAAGGTGTAGCAATGTCAGTAAGTTACAGCTCAGATATGCAGGCACTATAAACCTGAAACCAGATGTCCCCAGCTATGAATGGCAGAGTACAGCCTATTGTCACACACGAGTGCAGACCACAAACCTTGTTAATGTTAAATAACTGGCCTGAAGGCCGACTGCCTATACCAGAACTAATACACTTGTACACTGGGCCCTCAATCAGCAGTTCCCAACTTCAATGGATGAAAGATATGTGTCCTGCCACCAAAGTGCTTGCCACAAACCTCCCTAATGTAAAACAACTGGCCTGAAGGCCAAGTGCTTAGTCAAAATGACTTAGAATTATAGCTACACTGTAATCAAGTTACAACCAAGCACTAATAAGTACAATTTAATACTCCCTGTATAGAATGTGTACCATGTATTGCTGAGATACTATGCTGATAACCTGTTTGTGTACCTTTCCAGATCAACATGGCTCCAAAAAGGAACCCAACATATTCTGCTGCAGAGGATGACGTGATTCACCAGAGCCTCGTGCGTGTCTATGCCATCCTGTTCTCACGCACCCCACAGAATCAGCAGGAGAGGTCTGCACTGTGGCAAAACCTACTTAGCAGGATAAATGATGTTGGCATGCATAATAGGACATATGAGCAGGTGAGACATCACTGCAGTGATTTGATTAGAAATGTCAGCCAGCGTGCTGCAGATATCCGCAGGCAACAGGTTGCCACAGGTGGGGGGGTGGCCACACATCCCCCCCTCACCAGACAGGAGGGGCTACTGCTAAGTGTTGTGGATCCAGCCCCAGAACAACAACAGCAACAGTCATGCATCATGATGGTGGTTGGATCCACACAGCAGCAAGACACCGAGCGTGCAGGTAAGATGCCATATTTATTTATTGTTATTACTTTTACATTTGTTGACCAAGATAGTCTAGCTGGATATATGTCCACTTTCAGTAGAGGCCTGGGGAGAAAAGCTCCACACATAACATAATAAAGGCAGACAGACAAGTTGTTAATACAGACAGCCAACAGAATAGAAATATACACCAGCCTGTTAATTAAATAAACATACATTTAAGGAACTCAAACAGTTTAGAGTCATACACAATGTACTGTCGGTTTCAAAGCAATTCTACCTAAAGCATAACGGTTATGCAACAAGGCAAAAGCCATATAGATAATACTTAGGGCTCAGAAGGGTAGAGAAGTAGAAGGAGTATGAAAGATAAAATAATAGGGAAGAGGCAGGGGTCAAGAAGGGAAGTGAGGAAAAGAAGGAAGACAGTCAAGAGGAGGTGGGAGGGATGGGAGAAGTAGGTCAGAGCAACGAAGGACATCAAGGTGAAAGAAACAGGGTAGAAGCTAGTTTTTATGCACAATGAGGGGTTAAAGGTAAAGAGAGGGTGGGGAGAGGGACGTTAGCCTGGAGTCCAACAAGAACAAAGCCAGTGGTTCTGGAAGTACAGTTTGAGTTGTCGTTTGAAGAGAGGTAAGGGTGAGATTAGAGTTAACTCCTGGTATGTACATATGACTGTTCTGTACACTGTTACTTCATGCATGCATAAGGTGTGCATGTGGTATGTATATGTCATCATGATATGTAATTGTGCATGTGTGATACAGACATTATGAGCAGCTGATGTGTATAAGGGAACTAGTGTACTACTGTACTGTATCATGTGCAAAACAAATGGCACACTTGTGCCCACTGACATTACTCTCTTCACACTTCCAGGTCCCTCCCATCTTGCAACGAGGCAGGCAATACATGCTGGTGAGTGTTTTTAACATTACCTGAAAAACAATTTATAATACTAGTAAGAGTAGTGTAACGCTGTAGTAGACATGCTGGTGAGTGTGTTAATAATAACTGTAATAACCAGTTGTACTAAATTAAGAGTAGTGTAACACGGTACTGATGTGTGTGTTTACTGTGGGGTGTGCATGTGTGCGAGTGTGCCTGTGCCCATGTGTGCATGTGTGTTAGTGTCCATGAGTGCATGTGTCCATTTCTGAATGTGTGCGTTAGTATTGAAGTGCATCTCTGTCAAATATGTGTTGGGACTGTAATCTGTGTTCCCTATTTTCCTCCCGTAGGTTCTGGTGCTGCTCTGGTGACCTGCAGCAGGGAACCTGAATCTTGTGCCCCAGGTACTGATGATGATGAAATGTCTGTAACGGTGCAGGAAGGTGTGTCTGGGTCCACCATTGGTCAGCCAATTGACAGTACACAGCTGTCAACCCCGTCAATGCACACAGTCATCCTGCCGTTACATCCTTTGTCACCATTGTCCCTAGGTGATGGACAGTCTGCAGTGGGAATAGATCAGGGTAATGTGGTACCTGTGGTACATGCATCCCCACAAGGCAGCCATGAGCAGGGTCCTCCAATGGTACCACGCAGACAGTCGCCCATGAGTTCTCGTGGGGGCATCCGTGGCCGTACTGTCTCTGGCCGACGTGCCCAAGGAGGTATGTCAACCTCCACTATGTTCAGAACTGTCATGCAGGCACAGGCACGTATGGAAAGGTACACCAGACAGGGTCTGAGGGAGCTGAGAGCATGTCGCACAGCCATGACAGACGGCATGCGTGACGTTGCGAATGCTATCCGTAACCTCACAGATGTCGTTGACAGACGTTGTGGGGGCATAGAACAGCTGCTCCACAACCAGATGTCCATGGGCCAGGACGATGGTGTGCGTTTGCGACGTCGACATGGCCGTATGCCAGCAACAGCACCAGCTGGCAGTGGCCGCAGACGACAACAGGCCCACTCACGCACCTCAAGTGCCAACACCAGCCCCAGCAATGCTGGGTCTGTGCTGTCATCAGGACGCCCCAGGAGACCACGTGCACGTGGCTCTGGACAGTCCCAACAGGGAACTGTGTCCAGTCAGCACACCCCTGCTTCTGACGACAGTACCCAGTCTGGGTTAGTACCGGATACAGCCCGTAGCACCCCTGCCAGGCACAGGTACCGTGTCCGTGCCCACAGACACTGATCTGGATGACCTGACAGGTGCAGTCTGTGGCTGTCCACAAAACCCTGTACATGGCAGCCATTATGTGTGACTGTGTGCGTGCTTACACACATGCAGAAACCTAACACCTAGGGCAAACACATACACACACACACTGCACCAACACTGGTCCACCCTGTACTGCTGCTCCTCACAAACACACATACACACACATGTCAATTGGTGTCACCAGTGGCTGGATTGGCAATACCTAACCCACACCCTGTGCATATGATGACACTGTGCCACCTCCTGCATACTACAACATTGGTGCAGGAAAAGGTATACACGTTGCTGATGCACAGGGTGACTACATAAATGTGTATAAGTAGCAACATGTTTGTAACTGTTCAGTGTTCCAGTATGATTGTGTGTATATCCCAGCAGTCCTGCTGCAGTAACTGTATGAATGTCCTCAATTGTTATCTGCACCCATACTACTTACCAAAGTGTACCAGCTGCACACCATCACATGCTAACATTGACCATGGGAATGCGCATCATGTGCTGTTATGTAGATTCAGCTATATGTATCTGTTCTGTCACACATGCATTTATACATACCCTGCTACCCACACACATGCACACGCTCACCTGCCATTCCCATTATCTATTACCCTACATGAGTAGCTGTCGATACATGACGGGTACACATTTGAGAAGTGCACTATGTTGTTTACTACTCACTTCCTCTTCTCTACCTGTACTCACAGGGTGCAGGCAACCTCATCAGTTCAAAGATGTAATGTGCATCAGGTACTGTGGTGCCCTGATTGCCACATCAAACATGTTTCCCATACGGAAATGCACACACAGACACATCCCACATCCACACACTTGCCACATACAGGCTTCAAAAACTATCTAGGTATATTCTGATACATGTGTGTGTTACAGTAGCATGTAACACTATACTGAGTACTGGCAGTTGTCTGTTGTCATGTTGTTTGTATAGAATAAAAGAATTGTTTGATTATCCTACTTTGTTTTGTGGACATTACTTGAAGAAGTGTTACCTTACATGTATTATTGGTACCACCACCTTCTCTTTTGTAGTTTTGTTTGTATAGGGTGCTGTCAACATCACTGCTTGTTAAGGGTAATGAGCACCCTGCAGTGCATAGCCCCATGTGGCAAAAGCCACATCCCACCCCCATCATTGTGCACACATACTAACCCCACCCACAGTAAAACACATACTTTCCATTTGCAAGATTCAAACCCATACCTAATTGTGTTATGTCAGTCGAAACAGACACATTAGCAGAGTGTGCTATATGCCGCAGTTGTGGAAATCCTTTCTAATGCTGTACTTAGAGGGTGCTGACATCATCTGTGTGTAGGAGGAGGGATGTGCACCCTGTAGTGTGTTTTCCCAGTTGGCAAAAGGCACTTATCTCTCCCAGCATAGTGCACACACATAAACCCCACTCATACTAACACACATACATTCCCTTTGCAGGATTCAAACCCCTACCTAACTATGTTATGACACTGGACAAAGACACATTAGCAGAGCGTGCTATGCGAATTATTGGAGGACTTTAATACAGGTAATATAGTTATAGAGTCCTGACATCATCAGTGTTTCAAAAGGGGAATCTGCATCCTGTACTGTACTGTCACAGCTGCTAATAGGAGCATTTCCCACACACACATCGATGTGTTCGAGGTTTGCATATGTGGGGGATCCAGTACTCCAGTGTGATTTGTATATGGTTTGATTGCAACAATGAGGGATATACTCCCAGTGGTGAGCATTTGGTACTCATGTTTGTGATGATCAGGTCTAGTATATCTGCCCCTCTTGTGGGAAGGTTGGTCACCTGTTCCATAGCTAAAGAATGTCTGATCTATGTGAACCCTAGAGCTTGGGTATTGTGGCTTGTGTAATGTTCCCAGTCTATGTTTGGGTATCTGATGTCACCCAGTATGATGGTGTTTGCAGAGAAATCTATACTCTCCTGTGTCAGCATGAAGGCGGTGTGGGAGTCCTGAGTTTGAGAGGGTGCTGTAAGAGCTCCTCTGTGTCTCTTTCCATGTGGTCCAGGGAGGTACATCTCAGGTTGTTTGCACCAGCATGGACAATGACTGCCTCATAGTTGTACTTGCTGTGGAGTGACCTGTGTGCCTGTGTTATGTGGCACATTCTATCACCCGACAGGTAGCTAAATGTGACCCTCACCTTGCTCTGTCTGGGGGGGCGGCACGTCTGTCAACAGCTCATGTCAAGCAAGTTCACACCCCTCATAAATGATGTGGAAACCTTCAAAGGCCCCAGGCCTGTTGAAAATATGGACCAGACTGCAGATACCTGTATAAAGGCATTCTATGGACACATTCAGGAATGCATGGATCATGACACCACATATGAAAGCATGACCCAATTCTCCAAAGGCAGATGTCCTGGGTGCCGGACACCAGCCATAAACACACTATACAATAGAAGGATGACGCCACCACATGATACAACAACCTCCCAAAATGTGAAGGCACCACTGATGGTTATTGGAAGACAACTACAGGCACCCATACAATTGTCTAAGGCCAACTTTGAGAGAAGATTCCACAAGCCACTGCGGATAATCACAAGGCTGTCTGTAGTTATGTTAGGAACCTGGGTGGTACTACCCAGATATGCTCAGAGGTAATCCAAGATGTCACACAAATACAAAACACACAGACATTGCCATCATCCTAGTGGACAGGTTCACTGCTGCCTTCTCCCCCCCACCACACCGAAAGGGCAAATATGTCTCGCGGCAGAGTGCTGCCCCCCCTGACATCACAGATGCTCAGGTAAGAGATGCCCTTCCCAAAGCAATAAACACTGCATCAGTGGGACCAGACAGTGTTCCAGGCTGTGTCCTACATGAACCACAAGAAGAGCTACACCCAGACATAACACCACTGTTCAATCCCAGACTTACTACACGATATGTGGCCAGAGAGTGGCGTACAGCAACAGTGGTCCCTCTACATTCAGGTGGTGCCTTCACGGATCCTGGACACTATTTACCCCATATGTCTGACTAGCTTTGTCTGCAAAGCTATGGCAAGGATCAACATGAACCTCACATATCTAGATATTGTGTACCTACAGACATGTCACCATACACAGTTTGGCTTTGTTAATGGCAGATCCTGCCTCTCAAACCTGTTTGATTTCTTTGAAACAGTCACCAAGGCCACTGTCAAGGGGAAGGAGGTCTACACAGCCTACCTGGACCTTGCATAAGCCTTTGATACAATACCCCACTTGTGCATTATAGGGAAGCTCACCAGTGTACATATTAACCCCTATGTCACTATGGTTATTGCACACTGGCTCAAGGGCAGAACACACATGGCTAGACTTGCTGGAGCCATTTCAGCCTCCAACCTGGTACAAGTGGTGTCCCACAAGGCTCAGCCCTGGGAGCTGTCATGTTCATTATATATTTACCATAGGTACAGGCCAACATGGAAGTACTGTGGCTGAGCAAGTCGCAGGTGACTCCAAACTCTACTCAGTGGCATACTGCCTCTTCATAGGCAATCTGTGCCTGACATATAAAGCCATGTCAAACCCTCACTTAATGGCCATGCTGCACCTCAGAATATCCATATCCCATCAGGATACATGCTGGAAAGACTTGAACCTCAGGAGTGATATACATAGGACATGCTGGAGGGGCACATTCACAACTCTGGAGGCTCCCTTCATTCTTGAATATTATCCCAATAGAAGTTAGGCAGACTGACTCAGTGACTGTCTTCAAGAGTGATATTAATGACTGGATGTGACATTGTAGGGTTACCCTGGGTATCACTTATGTGCCACTGTGAGACAGAGGCACAGTATACTAACCTTGGAAAAGGGCATAGCAAGACAGATTTACAATGCATGTTGAAAGCCACACACATTCTGGCTAGGGGGATACATGCCCTGGGCAGACATCCCTGTATGAACCTATGGACCTATGTATCTTGTTCACCATTGGCCCTATGTGCTGTTAATCACCAATGCAATCTCAATACTATGGTAGCATGTGCAAAGGTCAGTTGTCAGTCACCTCTATGGTACAGTTGTGGGATATGTGTGTTATGTAGTAATGTCACAGCTGCCACATGTACACAGTCAACCCTATCCCCTGCCCATGGATGTACAACACATGTATGAGATGGAAACACATGGCCGAACTGTGGACTAAGCACTCTGAACCCAGTACTGGCATAACCTGTCTGGTGGCATGAAATACTACAGTGACAGCAATACCAATCTGATGTGGACCTACACGGACAGCAATACAAGCATGGAAACACACCGGGTCAGTTGTGGAGCCTAAAGATAGCATCCTGCATGACTGGCAGACATCTCTGCAGCTGGCACACAGGCATACATTAGGCCTGCACACAGCACGCATATCACATAGCACACAAATCCTGTGTGTCAAACAAGCACAGTCTGTACAGCTATACAACACTACTGCTGCACTTGTGTTAGGTACCTTTATTGTCCAGTACAGTGAGAACATGCTCACCAGGCTGGACAATGTGTAGGTCACAGTGATATGCTCATGGAGCACTGTGGTCCACCACATAACACAAACATACAGGTCAGTCAGATGCATGGACACATATGACTCAGTCATTGTCCATGCCACCACAGCTGATGTGGGATGTCCCTCACTGGGATACATGATAGGGAACATGGAAGGGATCACTGAGCAAGTGACACAGGCTGGTAGACCCCTGACCTTGGTTGGCATCAGACCCTCACCAGGGATTCTGACATATTACTGAATGCTAATGAATTAGTGTAGCTACAACACCCTGGCTGAATGGTTCTTAGCATGCTGTCACTGCATTGCTGTGGAATAATGTCTTACCACTCCCACAACAGGTGAAAACATGCAGCACCTGTACATCAGCAACATGTAGACTATATGCCCCAGACCAGGTGTGTATCCCTCACTACTAGGCTGAGAGCATCTACATCTCACACTGTATATACACATCCCACATGCAGCACCTGCACAGAAGACCACAGTCATAATGTTACCCTGTGCAAATACCATGTATTCACGTGTCAGGCATCATACATGGTAACTATTGAAGGTCACAGGTACATATGTGTATTTGGCACACACATACATCATGTGTGCATTGCCATAACTGGTTTAATCAATGTCATGCATTATTGTGAGGGACAACCCGCACACATGGGCATTCTGTGTGGGCAAAACACACGTGGCATGTCTGTACTCAAAAGCCATACATAATTGTGATATCATTTAGAAAGGGGTATGTGCATCCTGTAGTGTGTTTTCCCAGTTGCCAAAAGGGGGATTTCAGTCATACTTACTTACCCCCCCCTGCACACACACTTGCTACTTGCTGGATCCAACCCCCTATCTAACTATGTTATGACACTAGAGATGGACGCATTAGCACAGCGCACTATTCACATTACTGGGAGATTTCCTTTCACATGATATACTTATAGGGTGCTGACATCATCAGAGTTTAGAAAGTGGAATGAGCATCCTGTGGTGTGTTTTCCCAGTTGCCAAAAGGGATGTTCTTTTCATACACACTGACACACACACTTACCCCCTTGCACACACACTTGCCACATTCAAACCCCTCCCTAACTATGTTATGACACTAGAGACAGACACATTAGCACAGCGCGCTATTCGCATTACTGGGAGATTCCCTTTCACATGATATACTTATAGGGTGCTGACATCATCAGAGTTTAGAAAGAGGAATGAGCATCCTGTGGTGTGTTTTCCCAGTTGCCAAAAGGTATGCTCTTTTCATACACACTGACACACGCACTTACCCTCCTGAGCACACACTTGCCGGATTCAAACTCCTACCTAACTATGTTATGACACTAGAGACGCATGCATTAGCACAGTACGCTATTCGCATTACTGAGTGATTCTCTTTCACATGATATACTTATAGGGTGCTGATCATCAGAGTTTAGAAAGTGGAATGAGCATCCTGTGGTGTGTTTTCATAGTTGCCAAAAGGGATGTTCTTTTCATACACACTGACCCCCCCCTTTACACACACTTGCTGGATTCAAACCCCTACCTAAATATGTTATGACACTAGAGATGGACGCATTAGTGCAGCTCGCTAATCACATTATTGGGAGATTTTCTTTCACATGATATACTTATAGGGTGCTGACATCATCAGAGTTTAGAGAGTGTAATGAGCGTCCTGTGGTGTGTTTTCCCAGTTGCCAAAAGGGATGTTTTTTTCATGCACACTTACACACCTTCACTGGATTCAAACCCCTACCTAACTATGTTATAACACTAGAGACAGATGCATTAGCGGAGTGCACTGTTCAGATTACTGAGAGATTCCTTTTCTCCTGATATACTTATAGGGTGCTTACATGATCAGTGTCTAGAAAGGGGAATGAGCATCCTCCGGTGTGTTTTCACAGTTGCTAGGAGTAACATTTAGACCAAGTGTGTGAGCATGCCCAGTTCAGCCTTCCCATGGCATGTTGTGTGAAAGATGTCTCATTTATCTAAGTGTGTGAGCATGCCCAGTGTGGGCTTTCCATATGTTGAACTCTGCAGCACATCCCATTTGTGGATGAGTGTGACCTTCAACAAATACCTCCAGTTTATGGTTGTGTGTTCTGTGCCATGTTGTGTAGTTACTGTCCAGATGCTTTTGTGTGAACACAACAGGGAGTATACTGTGCCTGCAGGTTTTGCATGGGATACTTTGCACACAATTGTCAACATCCGTTCATACTGACCTAACACTGTAGTACTGTATAGTGTAGTGGTTCAGTACTTTCACTGTGGTGGTCAGTATCCTGGGCTTTAGTCCTATCACTGCTTTACATTTCCATAGTGTGCACAACAGCCTGGTTAGGGTCCAGTTGTGCACATCTGCACAAAGGCGGTGCCTCTACAGACCATGGTAATTACTGCCCCATAAGCTTAACAAGTCTAGTCTGCAAAGCTATGGAGAGGATCATAATTGAGCTCATAAACAAAGATATGGGGACATGCAGACATTGTACCCATCCCATTTTGGCTTGGTCAAGGGCAGATCATGCCTTTTGTACTGGGTTGACATCTTCAAAACGGTCACTTAGGCCATTGTTGGGGAAAGGCAGTCCATACAGCCTACCTTGGCCTTGCAAACACTTTCAACACAATACCCCACTCAGGTATTGTGGAAAACCCTAACAACTAAAATGTAAACCCATATGTCACAAGATGGGTTGCAAACTGGCTTAAGGACGGGACCCACAGGGTTAGAGTTGCTGGCACTATGTTAGACTCCAGGCTGGTCACAGGTGGTGTCACGCAGGGCTCAGTCCTTGGACCCCATTGTTTGTCATGTACTTCCCAGAAGTACAGGCCAACATGGGAGGACTTTGGCTGACAATGTTTGCAGATGACTGCACACTGGGCACCATAGTGGACAGTGCATCAGACATGGATATCCTTCACAAGGGACTCACGGTAACTGATAGCTGGTGCCAGAGCCATGGCCTGAAGTCAAAGTGCACAACATGTGTAGACATACCCTTCAGGAAAGGCAAGGTAACCCCAAGCTACCATATAGGTGGCAATCCTCTGAGCACAGAGGAGGTTATCATGGACCTGGGGACCCAGGTTGACAGTCGCCGTTCTTCTGACACTCACGTTGCTAAAGTGGCTAGAAAGACCTTCTACATTGCCCACCTGATCAGGATGGAATTCACATCCAGATCTAGTGGGTGATTGTTCCCCTGTACTCTTCACTTATCAGAACGGTGATCAAGTAGAATGCCCTATTCTGGATGTATCTCACCCAACATCTGCAGCAATTGGAGACATCCTGAATGTCCCCCACCTAAAGGATCAAGGAACCCCAACAGCTGTCATATGCTGCCAGATTGAAGACACTCCCACTCTATTCACTCACATACTGTCTGCTTAGAGGTGACGTGCCTGACATGCAAGGCCATGTCCAAACAGGGATTAATGGACATGCTCCACCTCAGAATTGGCAGATCCACCTGAACCACTAGTGCAGGTGAATTACACCTTAGCAGGGATGTACGTTGGACATGTTGGAGGGATGGAGTTATCACCCGGAGACTCCCTATGCTGTGGAATACAATCCCGGTCCATGTGAGGCAGAGCACCTTGCTGGCTGTGTTCAAGAGGTATCTTGACCTGTGGATGGAAGGTCATACGTTTAACCCGGGGATTGTCACTGTGTCACTGCTGGAGAGAGGCATGACAAAATAATGGGCACAGTACTGTTTCCATATAAGGGGTGGTGTACGCCAACAAACTCTGTGCTAGGCTTATACCTGCCTTAGGGAAGATAGCCTAGTATAAACCTATGTACCTATGAACCTATCTGACCATGTTGCATTATGTTCAGATGTGAACTACTTACAACAGCCTCATCCAACATCAGTAGTGTATTCCACAACATGGGTGTACATTGGCAAACACTACCGATGTGCCCTAGGCCATTTCTAATGCTAGTCAGAGAGTGTGTTTGTCCATCAACACATTGTGAGTGTAGTTTGCCATGACATATGTCTTGTTTAGTATACTGTGCCTCTGTCTACCTGTGACATAACATTGATACCCAGGGTAAACCTCCCATCTCCCATCCACTCATTAGGATTCCTGTTGAGGGGACTCAACGAGTGTCTCTACGGACAACCTGTACTGGTAGTTTACTCATGCATGGGGGTGGCTTCTGTGTTATGGATAATGCAGTACAGCCTGTCCTATGTATGTCAGTGCTGGGGTTCAGGTCCCTCATGTGCATAGCTCCCTGCCATTCAGATTGTACAAGGTGCAGCATGTGCATTGATTCCAGCTTGGACATGGCTTTCTACATCAGGCACAGCTTGCATCTGGGTGGACAGCATGGCAGTGTGTGGAGCTGCACTCTGTTTAATCAGGCAACACATTACATGTGTTTCAGCTCTTTCATACTCCTGGTGAGGTACTGTTGTGGACTTTACAGGTGCTGGATGTGTCTGCATGAGGTACACCCCACAGGGGCTGTTGTGGTAATTTCTAATGCTGATGAAAGATAACTGCAGAACCACAATGACCTCCCCTTAGCTAGATATCAGACAGCATGGACCATGCAATCACAAATAAAAACAGGACCCTCTCCACAAAGGGAAAGTGTCCTGTCTGGTGGACCCCAGCCATAAACAAACTGTATGACAGATGAGGGTTACTAATGCAAGACAGAGCTACATCTCCAAAAGGGAAGGCAGCTGTGATCAGCACTAGTAGAAAGCTACATTATCTCATAAAGACATGCAAGGTCAACTTGGGGACATAAATCACCAAAGACAATGAAGGTAACCACACTGCTTTCTTCAGTTATGTCAGACACCTGGTTGTGAACCCTCAGATATGCTCAGAGTTGGTACACAACAACATATATTCCAGTGACCTGACAGATATTGGCAACATTCCGCGGACAGCTTCAGTGCGATTTACCCCTCCTCACCCCCAAAAGAAGAAAGCTATCACTGCTGTATGTAACCTCACTGTCATCTTGGATGTCCATGTGAGAGCCGCACTCAGCAAAGACAAGTACACAGCATCCATGGGACCTGCTGGTATCCCCAGTTGCATGCTATGTGAACTCCAGAAGGGGCTGGACCCGTATATACAACTGCTATTTAACCTTAGTCTTGCTACAGGATGTGTACCTGAACACTGGCATACGGCAACAGTGGTCGCACTCCACAAAGGAGATGCCTCCACAGACCATGGCAACTACCACCACACAAGCTTAACCAGCCTTGTCTGCAAAGCTATGGGAAGAGTCATTATGGAGCTCTTACACAGACACATTGCTGACCTACGGACCCTTGTTCCCACCCAGTTCAGCTTTGTACAGGGCAGATCCTGCCTTTTGCACCTAGTTGACTACTATGAAACTGTCAGTAGGGCCATCGATGAGGGCTACGCAGTCCACACAGCCTACCTGCACTTGGCTAAGGCCTGTGACACAATACCCCACTCAGGCATCATAGCCAAGTTCAACAGCTGACATATAACAGCATATGTCACAGGATAGGTTGCAAAATGGCTAAGAAACAGAACCCATAAAGTCAACATTGCAGGTGCCTTGTCAGATTCGAAGCCAGTCACAGGTGGTGTCCCACAAGGATGTGTCCTGGGACCCGTGTTAAATGGTATTTACTTTTCAGATGTGAAAGCAAACATAGGGGGGTTGTGGCTGACAAAGTTTGCAGATGACTGCAACCTAGGCACCATAGTGAATACATCAGCCGGCACACACATACTACAGAATGCCGTCACAAAGGTGGATAGCTGGTGCCAGACGATGGCCTGAAACTGAATGCAACTGATGTGTATTCATCCCTTTGGGAGGAACAAAGTACCCACAGATCAATACATAGACAGCAACCCACTGAGCACAGACAACAAATCAGACACCTGGAGACACATGTAGATAGTGACATCTCTTTTGACACCCCTGTTGCCAAAGTGGTTAGGAAGACTTTCTATCTTGCCCACCTTATCATGGAGGGTTTTCCATCCAGATCATAGGAGGTCATTGTTCCACTATCCTTCTCCTTATCAGGCCCATGATTGAATACAAAGCCCCATATAGTATGTACCTCGCCCAGCACTTGCAACAGCTGGAGACACCCCAAAAGTACCTACCATGAAGATCAGGGTTCTTCAACACATGTCATATGCTTCCAGAATAGAAATCCAGCTTTGTTCAGTGTCATACCGCATACTTACAGGTGACCTATGCCTGACATACAAGACCATGTCCAATCAGGATTTGGTGGACATGCTCCACTGCAAGCAATCCAAATCCACCAGAGCCATGAGAGATGAGGATTTGAACCTCAGCACATACATGTATAGGACATGCTGGAGGGACAGAGTCATAACTCAGAGGCATCTCACACTCTAGCAGAGTATCCCAGTTCATGTTTGACAGAGTCCCTCACTGACTCTCTTCAGGAGACATCTGGACAACTGTATATGAGACAGAGGCACAGACTAGACAGAGGCACAGTCATGTTATTCAATTACGTAAGGGGTCATAATGTGTCACTACTAAGTCAGAAGAACAATATTCAGAATCTATTCTGTACACTTATTACCACTATAAGGGGTGGCAATAGCCACATCACTATGGCTAGGCTTATACATGCACTAGGGCAGATAGCCTAGTAGTAGACTATGACACTATGAAACACTGGTGTATGTGTAGGTATTGTCAGTCAAGCACTATGATGTGGTTTGGGGGGCTTGATATCTCCCTGTATTCCAACATTGTTTTGTCTATTCCTTCTAGCATGTCTATGGATCAGTTGCTAGTGTCCTCTCCTGCTCAGCTGGTGAACCTGGGAATATTGAGGCAATGTTACACTTGCCTCATGTACACTGACAACCCTCTCCTTCTCCCATTAAACACACATACATGTGAGAGATGCAACTATATAGCCAAGGTGGAGGCTGAGCTCTCTCAACAAAGGACTTGCAAGACCAGAGAGAAGGTGAAGGTAACCACACACATCACGAACCCAGTCTCACATGGCACTATCACAACTTAAAATCATACACATAGACACACAAAGACATACTCGGAGGCTCTGATCAGAATTCTACCAAAATGGCAGTGGCCACCACAGCAGACACTCACACAACTGCCTCCACAGGGCACAGCACATGCAACACATTGACCACATAGTCGGTGTGCCAAACAGTCACAGCCCTTAAGGCCAAACACAATGCCAGACACACTTGTCATAGGTGACTCCATAGTCAGACACACTGACGTCCTGCTCACCAGATCGAGTACGGAGGAGGTCACAGTAAGCTGCCTATCAGGCACTGGAATCCACCACATAATGCAAGCACTCAGGTCACTCAACTGCAAGTACAAGTCTGACCCAGTCATTATCCATGCTGGTGTGAACGACCTGAGCTGTACCTCCCTGGACTACATGGAAAGAGACATAGAGGATCCCTCTGATTATGTAGGCCAGGCAGGTATGACCCTGACCTTGAGCAGTATCCTACCTTCACCAAGTATGATGCCACATAAACAGAGACAAGATGATCAGCTGTAATAATTTGCTTAAACTATGGTGTCATTCAAAGGGGGTCCAATGTCTGTCTGCCTGGGATGACATGCTGGACAGGCCACGCTGATTTGCAAGGGACGGCTTGCACCTGTCACCCCTGGGCTTCCGGATTTCGGCTGATGCACTTGCCACCCCCATTGTCCTTTTTTATGCAAGATTCAGATTCTACACCTACCACCCTAGAACACAGAAAAGGAAAGACACTAAGGGTAATGCTGCTCACTGCCAGAGGTCTCAACCTCAAGCTGCACACACTCGATGCCCTTCTCAGTATGTAGCACATTGATGTCTGTGCTGTGCCTGAAATCTGGTACACAGCTTCTGACAGCACCCCGGCACTATCGGGTGTTACCTCATATCATGCGTTCCGGCACCGGAATCTGGACAACACCAAGAAAGGAGGGTGGGTGTCCATATTCATCAAGGACACCCTCACCTCGAGGTTGGTGGCAACACACGATGCATCGGAGACCATCCAGGTGCCAGTAACCATAGGCAAGACTGCTCTGCAGTTTGTATCATGTTACATGCCACCCTCTCAAACTCAGGTACCTCACACAGCTGTCCTGAAAACACTGGAGGGGATATATGTATCTCCAAACACCATCCTACTGGGTGATTCCAACTATCCAAATATAGACTGGGATCACTAATCAAGCCACAACACTCTAACACAAAGGTTCCAAGAGTTCATACACTCAAATGCCATGGAACAACTGGTCACCATCCCCACAAGTGGAGACAACATACTAGAACTCATCATCACGAACATGGGGTCACACTGTTCAACACCAGAAGTATACCCATCATTGGTGAGATCAGATCATGGACTAATCTCAGTGGGGGTCCACATCCCACCCACACCCCAGATATAAAAACAAAGAGTGAAGACCTTCTCAGATGCCGACTTCACATTTCTACGGACTGGTGTGGTCTCTTTCAAGGCCCCCAGGCCAACGGACACCATTACCCAAGCCGCTGTATCACATACAAATGCCTTCTACCAGCACCTCCAGGACTGCATGGATCAGGCAATCCCAAACAAGACAAAGACTCTTTGTACCACAGGCAAGCCTCCAGTCTGGTGGACCCTAGCCATAAACAAGCTCTACAACAGAAGGAAGGAGCTACTACAAGATAGAGCGAAATCCGTAAGGGAAGACACCCTGCTCATTGTGAGTAAAACACTGGGTTCCCCATACAATCATCCAAGGCGAGTTTTGAGAGTAAACCCACTCAGGACTCAAGGGACAATCATGAGGCCTTTTTACCTATGTTTGAAACCTGGGAGGGAACTCCCAGATATGCTCAGAATTAGTTGGGAATGATGTAAATATCACTGAACCTACAGACATTGCCAACATACTGGCTGATAGGTTCAGTGCAGATTTCTCCCCCCCCTCCCCACAACTGGAGGTATCTACACCAGAGGATTGTAGCCCCCCAAACATCTCCAATGCTGGGGTGAGAACTGCTCTATCCAAGGCGGAAAACACTTTATCCATGGGACCAGATGGTGTCCCCAGTTGTGTGCTCCATGAACTCAATGAGTAATTACACCTGCAGTTAGGGCAGCTGTTTAATCTTAGCTTCACCTCAGGATATGTGCCCAAGGTGTGGCATACGGCAATGGTGGACCCACTTCACAAAGGAGGTGCCTCCACCAACCGAAACTACCATCCCATCAGCTTGACAAGCCTGTTCTGCTAAGCTATGGAGAGGATCATAATGGGAATTATAAATGAAGAAATAGGGGACTTGCAGACATTGGATCCAATCCAGTTTGGCTTTGTCAAGGGCAGATTATGCCTTTTAAACTTGGTTGTCTTTTCAAGACAGTCACCCAGGCCATTGACATGGGCAAGGCAGTCCACACAGCCTACCTTGACCTGGCAAAGGCTTTCGACACAATACCCCACTCAGGTATCATTGAAAACATCACCAGCTTAATTGTGGACCCATACATCACAGCATGGGTTGCAAACTGGCTAAGTGACAGAACACACAGGGTCAAAGTTGCTGGTGCCATGTCACACTCCAGAGCTGTCACAAGTGGTGTCCCACAGGGCTCAGTCCTGGGCCCACATTTGTTCAGCATCTACTTTTCAGAAGTACGAGCAAACACAGGAGGATTATGGCTGACAAGGTTTGAAGATGACTGCAAACTGGGAAGCATAGTTGAAAACCCATCTGACACAGACATCCTTCAGAAGGGTCTCATAGACACAGATAACTGGTGCCAGAGCCATGGCCTTACGTTAAACGCTAAACAATGCATAGTCATACCCTTCGGGAACAACCGGGTTACCCCTAGTTCCCATCTAGGTGGCAATCCTCTAAGCACAGAAGAGGTTATCAGGGTCCTGGGAACCCAGGTTGACAGTAATATTTCGTTTGACGCTCACATTGCCAGAGTAGGCCTGGGTCAGTTCCTGCTATTAGGACAGAGGTGTGACCTGGTAGTGTCAGGGTGCTGATGTGGGCTTTGACCCTGTTTTCTATTACAGCACTGATATCTACATTCTCAGCGCTTACACTGCACGCATTTATACTTCTGGCATTGGGTAGCATTACATCTAGGTTACTATCGCTGTGGTACCTATGAGGTAGGTTTGTGTTTTTGTGGTTTATGATTAGTGTGGGTGGATGTTAGTCGGGTCCTCAGGTGTGCATATGGTACATGGTATTACATTACTTAACACATGGCATTCATGCCTCAGGTGGTGCTGCAGGGCTGCCTCTGTCGGATGCACATACTACACTCCCTGTACATGTTTGGAAGCAGGTTGTGTCATGTTAGCCATCCCTGTTACTATATGAGTGAGTCGGAGCGGTATCAGTCCCAGTGTTCCTACTGACCAAGTGTATGTACTGCCAAGGCCAGGGCATACTGGGCACGCCTCCTTCTGCCTACTGGGACAAGGTCAGGTTGTTCCTCCTCCGAGTCACCCTCTGCCTGTGGTGGCCTTGGCAATGGTGGGGATGTTAGGCCCAGCCCTGTGCTGGTCCTGCTGCAGCTGTTTCCACAGGATCATGTTATGTAGCATAGCACATATCATGACCATTTCGGTACATGTAGTTGGTGTGTACTGCAAGGCTCCACCAGATGTGTCCAGACACCGGAACCGTGACTTGAGCAGCCCAAACACACGCCTATGACATTAAGTGTTTGTGCGTGTGCCTCATTATGGCGTTCCTGTTCAGGTGTGTGTGCATTTCTAATGGGTGTCATCAGCCCACGGCTCAAGTGCATAACCTGCATCCTCCACTAGGTGTCCGTGTGGGAAGTCCCCACTGGCAAATGATTGGTACAGCTGCGTCAGATGCCAGATGTGGGAATCGTGGTAGCTCCCAGGGCAGCCAGCACACACATTCATTATTATGCCCTGGGCATCACACACGACCTGGCAGTTGATGGAGGGGTATCCCTTGTGGTTAATGTAGACTCTACCCTGCTCACCAGCTGGTGCTTTGATGCGCATGCGTGCAGTCTATTGCACCCAGCACCTCAGGGTATCCCGCTATTTGCTGGAAGAGACGCATATTGCTGGCCACAACCTCACGGTCATTAGGGACATATATATGATCACCGACATGTGCTGACATGGCATCCAGGAACTGGTGCAGTACCCTGGAGGCTGATGCCTGTCATATCACCAGTTGGTCTCTGGAAGGTACCTGTTGCTAGTATTCTTAGGCCAACACATACCTTGGTTTCCACTGGGATGGGTTCCCCTCTGTTGGTTCTGTGTGAGATGTGGCCTGCACAGCTCAACAATCTGCTGCAGAAGGTCTCTGTCCACTCTGTAGCGCTCTACTATCTCCAGCTCATGTAACCCATGGTAGGTGACCCTGGGCCTGTATACTCTTCTCCTTCTCCTCACTCTGGGTTGTCTGTCAGCATCTGCATTGACACCACCCTCAGCAATTCGCCATTGCCTGATTATAACAGCTATGGCAGCCCCTAGCATTTCTGCTCTGAGTTCAGCTTTTTCAGTTTTCAATTCTGATAGCTTACTTTCTTGCAGTATCTCTTGTGAGAAACACCCTGCACTGCTCTTTGCAGTGTTTTAAGTGCTGGGTTGGGCTTCTAGTCTGCCTGCATAATTGCCTTCTTCCAATTGTTTCAACAATTAACTGCAGCAGTATCCTCTGGCAGTTTCAGTGTAATTTAGTTGTTTCCTGTTTCCTCTCTGTTTCCTGAGGGGGAGCAATGTGCACACCAGCTTAAACATGCTCACAGTCACTTAAACGCGCGCACACATCCCTACACGGTGTTACATGCGCGCACACATCCTTACACGGTGTGTACTAGGCTGATTCATGTTAAAACGCGCGCACACTGCCTTAAACACGTGCACGCCCGCACAAACCGTTGTACACGGTTTGCAATATGCTCCCACATGTTGAACCTGCCTTACACGCGCACACACGCGCACGTATATCAAGAAACTTTGAGTGTAGGGATAGCGTAAACCTTCAGTTTCTTGACTTTCCTAGTGTTCTGTTGGGACACACCTCCCTCCCTGAAGTCTGTCTGTCATCTTTCACCTTACATTGCCCTCCAATCTGGTACATTTGTATCTATCCTTCCCCCCCGTGATGTCACCTACCTCTTACTCTGTTCCTCCCCTTCTCTAACTCTTACACTACTCAGAAAGTGCTCATTACCTATGTGGCAGTGTGATTCAGTATTGTAACCCTCATTTACATAGGATTGCCTAGTAATGACTAGTTACATGTCTTACACGGAGCTTCCCCTTGACAACCACTGAGCGGAGGCCATATTGTTTTTGGGCTGCAAGTCCCTCCATTGACATTACATGTAATACATAAATCCCACAATTGTGGGCTTATAAGCTTTGGTTTTAGTTTTAGGTAGCGCACCCATTTGCGCTGGTGTGCGCTGCAGTTAAACCTCAAAATCCCGTGGAAAAAAAAAAGTTATATTACATATTTTTGCAACACTTTTTCATGCCAATGGCCACATATTTGGCCATTGGCATGCTTCATGACACAAATGCACCCTTTATTTGGAGCTGACATAACTCCGTTTTAATTTTGCAGAAATGTACTCAGTTGTCAGCTGAGTACATTTCTCAGCTAACACGTCCATTACACGGACTGGTTTCTGCTTCGTGGATCGCTCAGATACCTCATTTGCATATCTTTCAGCGGCAAATGAGGTATTGAGCATTTCCACGCCGGTCAGTGTAAGAGACGTGTTAGTTGTCTCTTACACGGAGATTTGGGCTGTTCCTGAATCGGCAGGCTTACACGGAGGCTGACACGACTTTTGAACTCCGTGTAAGCCTTCGTGCATCGCTTTCGTAGTCTGTAAACTTAGCAGAAGCAGTTTGTGTGGTACCCATTTGTAGTACATCACTGTTTAATTAACAATATTTGATAATTACATTGATAAGGGCAGTGGCGGCTGGTGACTTCAAATCAAAGGGGGGCTGCAGGAGATAGCCGAATGGGTGGGGTCAGTGGGAAGGGGTGCAGACAACTAGAAAGGGGAGGAGCTATGCTCAAAACCACAAAAACTAAACTTTAATTAAATATGCTGCCCTGGGTGAAAAACCCTCATTATGAGAGTCCAATCAAGACAAATGAAGTGTAGAAGAATAAAAATATTTCAATGCATTGGCTGCTGGACAGCTTACTTAATATCTAGATGGAAACAAAAAGGTTGTGAGGCATGAAAAAATAAATTACTTTTTAAATACATTACTGGAATGCCAGTCAAAATCAAGTATAAGAAAAACATGCAGCACTCAACTCAAACCACTTCTCCTTGCACTGCATTATAACTTATATTCAGCTTTATTAAAGTACCAAGTAACATGCTGAAAGTAGTAATCTCTGTGATGCCCCCACTTGTAAAAATGTTTCTTATCCAAAAAAGACCTGCTGCCTGACATCTATTTGTTTCATGGGAAAACATGATCAAAGTAAAAAATGAAAAGCAAACAAGGTCAAGATACATTGCTTAAAGGATTACTATACAGGTTATGGACCACACATGAATGGCATTCTGTTTAGTTTACCGGTAAAATCCTCAGAGATCACTGGAAGTCTCCAACAAGTGTAATGAGCTTCTTAAAATAATGTAATCCTGTCCTTTATTACAAATACTGTCATATGCATTTCAATACCCAACGCTTATACATTATCTAGTTAAGTATTCTCTGCATGGCAACAACAGAAAGGCTTCAATGTTGGCAATTCTTTAACAGTATGCTTATTAAAGCTTACTTGCATGTTATGATCTCAGACAAGCTTACGTGATGGTCATTAAAGCATTGCTACTTAAAACACAGAGCAACAGGCACTTTGAGTAATAAGCATAAATCAACAGTGCAAAAATATGACAGAAACCAGACCATTCTGCAAAATCAAGAACAGATGAAAAGCCACTGTAGTACTTGTGTCTACCTTGGATGGGGGGATACCATGCACATTTACACTGCATGGGGGGTTACCCTGCACATTTACACTGCACAACTGCTCCTTGCCTTGCTTGGACACATCCAGAGTCACTACACGGGGGAGTGGGGTGCAACAAGTATGTCACAATTTGAAATGTCTCTGGCTGACTGATGGCCCTGACACATTTGTCATACCTCACCCTCAGAGCAAAGCCATACATAGAAGTGGGGCAAAGGCCCAAAAATAAAGACATTTTTTAAATATTGCTCTTATAAACTTTGAAAGATAATAGAATAGTAGATCTTGCATTAGTATGAATTTTCTGAAGGATATGAAATCTGAAACTCAAATGTCTGTCATTATTTTCTAACTTCAGTCTTTAGTGATTTACCACTAATTTGCCAAAAAAACAATTTTATGAAAAATGGACCAAAAATGTGATGCAAAAATATAAAATAGCCACACAATACAGCTGGGAACCTGTCAAAGAAGGGACACTTTTTTAATAATAGTACTGCTAACTTGAGCAGCTGACAAAATAAAAGAATCTGCATGCATTTCTGAAATAAAAGTAATCTATAACTCTGATTATTACAGTTATTTCTAAATTGTAAACCCTCCATGTTTTCTTCCAAAATTGCTATTTTGCGGAGGGATTTTTAGGGGAAGAGCAACATTTTGAGCCAAATTCGGGGACAGTTAAGAGGTTTGGCTATGCTTAATTCTATAAAGCAATTTATTTGCATGTACCTCTCAACCTGTTAATGCAATAAATCTGGACAAGGCCAAATATATTGGGGGAACATAAACAGTACTAAAAATTGCTCTTGTATAAACTGAGACAGTTGATAGAACAGGTCTTACTTCAGCATGCATTTTTCTGAAGGTTATGAAGTCTGAACCCAGTGTCATTATTTAGTGACTTAATTTCTAAATGATTTTCCAGAAAACCACAAATATTATGAGGAACAAACCAAAAATAAGAAGCAAAAATCTATTAATTCTGTGAAAATCTGGACATTTGGGAGGTATAGTTCAGCTGGGGCTGTCTTTGAGTTTGCCGCCCTTCCCCCTCACAAAATCATGGTCGAATGGAGCCCTCCCCCCTGCAGCCATTCCAATGATCCATTACTTGGCTATTTCACTCCATTTACCATAAACACTAATGTGCATACTGCTTTACTTCTATGAGTCAACATTGCAGGTGCCTTGTCAGATTCGAAGCCAGTCACAGGTGGTGTCCCACAAGGATGTGTCCTGGGACCCCTCTTAATTGGTATTTACTTTTCAGATGTGAAAGCAAACATAGGGGGGTTGTGGCTGACAAAGTTTGCAGATGACTGCAACCTAGGCACCATAGTGAATACATCAGCCGGCACACATACTACAGAATGCCGTCACAAAGGTGGATAGCTGGTGCCAGACGCATGGCCTGAAACTGAATGCAACTGATGTGTATTCATCCCCTTTGGGAGGAACAAAGTACCCACAGATCAATACATAGACAGCAACCCACTGAGCACAGACAACAAATCAGACACCTGGAGACACATGTAGATAGTGACATCTCTTTTGACACCCCTGTTGCCAAAGTGGTTAGGAAGACTTTCTATCTTGCCCACCTTATCATGGAGGGTTTTCCATCCAGATCATAGGAGGTCATTGTTCCACTATCCTTCTCCCTTATCAGGCCCATGATTGAATACAAAGCCCCATATAGTATGTACCTCGCCCAGCACTTGCAACAGCTGGAGACACCCCAAAAGTACCTACCATGAAGATCAGGGTTCTTCAACACATGTCATATGCTTCCAGAATAGAGGAAATCCAGCTTTGTTCAGTGTCATACCGCATACTTACAGGTGACCTATGCCTGACATACAAGACCATGTCCAATCAGGATTTGGTGGACATGCTCCACTGCAAGCAATCCAAATCCACCAGAGCCATGAGAGATGAGGATTTGAACCTCAGCACATACATGTATAGGACATGCTGGAGGGACAGAGTCATAACTCAGAGGCATCTCACACTCTAGCAGAGTATCCCAGTTCATGTTTGACAGAGTCCCTCACTGACTCTCTTCAGGAGACATCTGGACAACTGTATATGAGACAGAGGCACAGACTAGACAGAGGCACAGTCATGTTATTCAATTACGTAAGGGGGTCATAATGTGTCACTACTAAGTCAGAAGAACAATATTCAGAATCTATTCTGTACACTTATTACCACTATAAGGGGTGGCAATAGCCACATCACTATGGCTAGGCTTATACATGCACTAGGGCAGATAGCCTAGTAGTAGACTATGACACTATGAAACACTGGTGTATGTGTAGGTATTGTCAGTCAAGCACTATGATGTGGTTTGGGGGGCTTGATATCTCCCTGTATTCCAACATTGTTTTGTCTATTCCTTCTAGCATGTCTATGGATCAGTTGCTAGTGTCCTCTCCTGCTCAGCTGGTGAACCTGGGAATATTGAGGCAATGTTACACTTGCCTCATGTACACTGACAACCCTCTCCTTCTCCCATTAAACACACATACATGTGAGAGATGCAACTATATAGCCAAGGTGGAGGCTGAGCTCTCTCAACAAAGGACTTGCAAGACCAGAGAGAAGGTGAAGGTAACCACACACATCACGAACCCAGTCTCACATGGCACTATCACAACTTAAAATCATACACATAGACACACAAAGACATACTCGGAGGCTCTGATCAGAATTCTACCAAAATGGCAGTGGCCACCACAGCAGACACTCACACAACTGCCTCCACAGGGCACAGCACATGCAACACATTGACCACATAGTCGGTGTGCCAAACAGTCACAGCCCTTAAGGCCAAACACAATGCCAGACACACTTGTCATAGGTGACTCCATAGTCAGACACACTGACGTCCCGCTCACCAGATCGAGTACGGAGGAGGTCACAGTAAGCTGCCTATCAGGCACTGGAATCCACCACATAATGCAAGCACTCAGGTCACTCAACTGCAAGTACAAGTCTGACCCAGTCATTATCCATGCTGGTGTGAACGACCTGAGCTGTACCTCCCTGGACTACATGGAAAGAGACATAGAGGATCCCTCTGATTATGTAGGCCAGGCAGGTATGACCCTGACCTTGAGCAGTATCCTACCTTCACCAAGTATGATGCCACATAAACAGAGACAAGATGATCAGCTGTAATAATTTGCTTAAACTATGGTGTCATTCAAAGGTGGTCCAATGTCTGTCTGCCTGGGATGACATGCTGGGCAGGCCACGCTGATTTGCAGGGGACGGCTTGCACCTGTCACCCTGGGCTTCGGATTTCGGCTGATGCACTTGCCACCCCCATTGTCCTTTTTTATGCAAGATTCAGATTCTACACCTACCACCCTTGAACACAGAAAAGGAAAGACACTAAGGGTAATGCTGCTCACTGCCAGAGGTCTCAACCTCAAGCTGCACACACTCGATGCCCTTCTCAGTATGTAGCACATTGATGTCTGTGCTGTGCCTGAAATCTGGTACACAGCTTCTGACAGCACCCCGGCACTATCGGGTGTTACCTCATATCATGCGTTCCGGCACCGGAATCTGGACAACACCAAGAAAGGAGGGTGGGTGTCCATATTCATCAAGGACACCCTCACCTCGAGGTTGGTGGCAACAC
This sequence comes from Protopterus annectens, assembly GCF_019279795.1. Classification (NCBI taxonomy): domain Eukaryota; kingdom Metazoa; phylum Chordata; order Ceratodontiformes; family Protopteridae; genus Protopterus; species Protopterus annectens. The sequence goes on along the minus strand of NC_056741.1, from coordinate 1,763,725,051 downwards.
ACGATGCATCGGAGACCATCCAGGTGCCAGTAACCATAGGCAAGACTGCTCTGCAGTTTGTATCATGTTACATGCCACCCTCTCAAACTCAGGTACCTCACACAGCTGTCCTGAAAACACTGGAGGGGATATATGTATCTCCAAACACCATCCTACTGGGTGATTCCAACTATCCAAATATAGACTGGGATCACTAATCAAGCCACAACACTCTAACACAAAGGTTCCAAGAGTTCATACACTCAAATGCCATGGAACAACTGGTCACCATCCCCACAAGTGGAGACAACATACTAGAACTCATCATCACGAACATGGGGTCACACTGTTCAACACCAGAAGTATACCCATCATTGGTGAGATCAGATCATGGACTAATCTCAGTGGGGGTCCACATCCCACCCACACCCCAGATATAAAAACAAAGAGTGAAGACCTTCTCAGATGCCGACTTCACATTTCTACGGACTGGTGTGGTCTCTTTCAAGGCCCCCAGGCCAGCGGACACCATTACCCAAGCCGCTGTATCACATACAAATGCCTTCTACCAGCACCTCCAGGACTGCATGGATCAGGCAATCCCAAACAAGACAAAGACTCTTTGTACCACAGGCAAGCATCCAGTCTGGTGGACCCTAGCCATAAACAAGCTCTACAACAGAAGGAAGGAGCTACTACAAGATAGAGCGAAATCCGTAGAAGGGAAGACACCCCTGCTCATTGTGAGTAAAACACTGGGTTCCCCCATACAATCATCCAAGGCGAGTTTTGAGAGTAAACCCACTCAGGACTCAAGGGACAATCATGAGGCCTTTTTTACCTATGTTTGAAACCTGGGAGGGAACTCCCAGATATGCTCAGAATTAGTTGGGAATGATGTAAATATCACTGAACCTACAGACATTGCCAACATACTGGCTGACAGGTTCAGTGCAGATTTCTCCCCCCCCTCCCCACAACTGGAGGGGTATCTACACCAGAGGATTGTAGCCCCCCAAACATCTCCAATGCTGGGGTGAGAACTGCTCTATCCAAGGCGGAAAACACTTTATCCATGGGACCAGATGGTGTCCCCAGTTGTGTGCTCCATGAACTCAATGAGTAATTACACCTGCAGTTAGGGCAGCTGTTTAATCTTAGCTTCACCTCAGGATATGTGCCCAAGGTGTGGCATACGGCAATGGTGGACCCACTTCACAAAGGAGGTGCCTCCACCAACCCCGGAAACTACCATCCCATCAGCTTGACAAGCCTGTTCTGCTAAGCTATGGAGAGGATCATAATGGGAATTATAAATGAAGAAATAGGGGACTTGCAGACATTGGATCCAATCCAGTTTGGCTTTGTCAAGGGCAGATTATGCCTTTTAAACTTGGTTGTCTTTTTCAAGACAGTCACCCAGGCCATTGACATGGGCAAGGCAGTCCACACAGCCTACCTTGACCTGGCAAAGGCTTTCGACACAATACCCCACTCAGGTATCATTGAAAACATCACCAGCTTAATTGTGGACCCATACATCACAGCATGGGTTGCAAACTGGCTAAGTGACAGAACACACAGGGTCAAAGTTGCTGGTGCCATGTCACACTCCAGAGCTGTCACAAGTGGTGTCCCACAGGGCTCAGTCCTGGGCCCACATTTGTTCAGCATCTACTTTTCAGAAGTACGAGCAAACACAGGAGGATTATGGCTGACAAGGTTTGAAGATGACTGCAAACTGGGAAGCATAGTTGAAAACCCATCTGACACAGACATCCTTCAGAAGGGTCTCATAGACACAGATAACTGGTGCCAGAGCCATGGCCTTATGTTAAACGCTAAACAATGCATAGTCATACCCTTCGGGAACAACCGGGTTACCCCTAGTTCCCATCTAGGTGGCAATCCTCTAAGCACAGAAGAGGTTATCAGGGTCCTGGGAACCCAGGTTGACAGTAATATTTCGTTTGACGCTCACATTGCCAGAGTAGGCCTGGGTCAGTTCCTGCTATTAGGACAGAGGTGTGACCTGGTAGTGTCAGGGTGCTGATGTGGGCTTTGACCCTGTTTTCTATTACAGCACTGATATCTACATTCTGTGCGTTTACACTGCACGCATTTATACTTCTGGCATTGGGTAGCATTACATCTAGGTTACTATCGCTTGTGGTACCTATGAGGTAGGTTTGTGTTTTTTGTGGTTTATGATTGGTGTGGGTGGATGTTAGTCGGGTCCTCAGGTGTGCATATGGTACATGGTATTACATTACTTAACACATGGCATTCATGCCTCAGGTGGTGCTGCAGGGCTGCCTCTGTCGGATGCACATACTACACTCCCTGTACATGTTTGGAAGCAGGTTGTGTCATGTTAGCCATCCCTGTTACTATATGAGTGAGTCGGAGCGGGTATCAGTCCCAGTGTTCCTACTGACCAAGTGTATGTGCTATGCGTTGCCTCTTTGCCAAGGCCAGGGCATACTGGGCACGCCTCCTTCTGCCTACTGGGACAAGGTCAGGTTGTTCCTCCTCCGAGTCACCCTCTGCCTGTGGTGGCCTTGGCAATGGTGGGGGGATGTTAGGCCCAGCCCTGTGCTGGTCCTGCTGCAGCTGTTTCCACAGGATCATGTTATGTAGCATAGCACATATCATGACCATTTCGGTACATGTAGTTGGTGTGTACTGCAAGGCTCCACCAGATGTGTCCAGACACCGGAACCGTGACTTGAGCAGCCCAAACACACGCTCTATGACATTAAGTGTTTGTGCGTGTGCCTCATTATGGCGTTCCTGTTCAGGTGTGTGTGCATTTCTAATGGGTGTCATCAGCCACGGCTCAAGTGCATAACCTGCATCCCCCACTAGGTGTCCGTGTGGGAAGTCCCCACTGGCAAATGATTGGTACAGCTGCGTCAGATGCCAGATGTGGGAATCGTGGTAGCTCCCAGGGCAGCCAGCACACACATTCATTATTATGCCCTGGGCATCACACACGACCTGGCAGTTGATGGAGGGGTATCCCTTGTGGTTAATGTAGACTCTACCCTGCTCACCAGCTGGTGCTTTGATGCGTACATGCGTGCAGTCTATTGCACCCAGCACCTCAGGGTATCCCGCTATTTGCTGGAAGAGACGCATATTGCTGGCCACAACCTCACGGTCATTAGGGACATATATATGATCACCGACATGTGCTGACATGGCATCCAGGAACTGGTGCAGTACCCTGGAGGCTGATGCCTGTGATATCCCCATCATATCACCAGTTGGTCTCTGGAAGGTACCTGTTGCTAGTATTCTTAGGCCAACACATACCTTGGTTTCCACTGGGATGGGTTCCCCTCTGTTGGTTCTGTGTGAGAGATGTGGCCTGCACAGCTCAACAATCTGCTGCAGAAGGTCTCTGTCCACTCTGTAGCGCTCTACTATCTCCAGCTCATGTAACCCATGGTAGGTGACCCTGGGCCTGTATACTCTTCTCCTTCTCCTCACTCTGGGTTGTCTGTCAGCATCTGCATTGACACCACCCTCAGCAATTCGCCATTGCCTGATTATAACAGCTATGGCAGCCCCTAGCATTTCTGCTCTGAGTTCAGCTTTTTCAGTTTTCAATTCTGATAGCTTACTTTCTTGCAGTATCTCTTGTGAGAAACACCCTGCACTGCTCTTTGCAGTGTTTTAAGTGCTGGGTTGGGCTTCTAGTCTGCCTGCATAATTGCCTGCTTCCAATTGTTTCCAACAATTAACTGCAGCAGTATCCTCTGGCAGTTTCAGTGTAATTTAGTTGTTTCCTGTTTCCTCTCTGTTTCCTGAGGGGGAGCAATGTGCACACCAGCTTAAACATGCTCACAGTCACTTAAACGCGCGCACACATCCCTACACGGTGTTACATGCGCGCACACATCCTTACACGGTGTGAACTAGGCTGATTCATGTTAAAACGCGCGCACACTGCCTTAAACACGTGCACGCCCGCACAAACCGTTGTACACGGTTTGCAATATGCTCCCACATGTTGAACCTGCCTTACACGCGCACACACGCGCGCATGCACGTATATCAAGAAACTTTGAGTGTAGGGATAGCGTAAACCTTCAGTTTCTTGACTTTCCTAGTGTTCTGTTGGGACACACCTCCCTCCCTGAAGTCTGTCTGTCATCTTTCACCTTACATTGCCCTCCAATCTGGTACATTTGTATCTATCCTTCCCCCCCGTGATGTCACCTACCTCTTACTCTGTTCCTCCCCCTTCTCTAACTCTTACACTACTCAGAAAGTGCTCATTACCTATGTGGCAGTGTGATTCAGTATTGTAACCCTCATTTACATAGGATTGCCTAGTAATGACTAGTTACATGTCTTACACGGAGCTTCCCCCCCTTGACAACCACTGAACGGAGGCCATATTGTTTTTGGGCTGCAAGTCCCTCCATTGACATTACATGTAATACATAAATCCCACAATTGTGGGCTTATAAGCTTTGGTTTTTAGTTTTAGGTAGCGCACCCCATTTGCGCGGGTGTGCGCTGCAGTTAAACCTCAAAATCCCGTGGAAAAAAAAAAGTTATATTACATATTTTTGCAACACTTTTTCATGCCAATGGCCACATATTTGGCCATTGGCATGCTTCATGACACAAATGCACCCTTTATTTGGAGCTGACATAACTCCGTTTTTAATTTTGCAGAAATGTACTCAGTTGTCAGCTGAGTACATTTCTGCAGCTAACACGTCCATTACACGGACTGGTTTCTGCTTCGTGGATCGCTCAGATACCTCATTTGCATATCTTTCAGCGGCAAATGAGGTATTGAGCATTTCCACGCCCGGTCAGTGTAAGAGACGTGTTAGTTGTCTCTTACACGGAGATTTGGGCTGTTCCTGAATCGGGAGGCTTACACGGAGGCTTACACTACTCTTGAACTCCGTGTAAGCCTTCCTGAATCCGGCCCGTAGTCTGTAAACTTAGCAGAAGCAGTTTGTGTGGTACCCATTTGTAGTACATCACTGTTTAATTAACAATATTTGATAATTACATTGATAAGGGCAGTGGCGGCTGGTGACTTCAAATCAAAGGGGGGCTGCAGGAGATAGCCGAATGGGTGGGGTCAGTGGGAAGGGGTGCAGACAACTAGAAAGGGGAGGAGCTATGCTCAAAACCACAAAAACTAAACTTTAATTAAATATGCTGCCCTGGGTGAAAAACCCTCATTATGAGAGTCCAATCAAGACAAATGAAGTGTAGAAGAATAAAAATATTTCAATGCATTGGCTGCTGGACAGCTTACTTAATATCTAGATGGAAACAAAAAGGTTGTGAGGCATGAAAAAATAAATTACTTTTTAAATACATTACTGGAATGCCAGTCAAAATCAAGTATAAGAAAAACATGCAGCACTCAACTCAAACCACTTCTCCTTGCACTGCATTATAACTTATATTCAGCTTTATTAAAGTACCAAGTAACATGCTGAAAGTAGTAATCTCTGTGATGCCCCCACTTGTAAAAATGTTTCTTATCCAAAAAAGACCTGCTGCCTGACATCTATTTGTTTCATGGGGAAAACATGATCAAAGTAAAAAATGAAAAGCAAACAAGGTCAAGATACATTGCTTAAAGGATTACTATACAGGTTATGGACCACACATGAATGGCATTCTGTTTAGTTTACCGGTAAAATCCTCAGAGATCACTGGAAGTCTCCAACAAGTGTAATGAGCTTCTTAAAATAATGTAATCCTGTCCTTTATTACAAATACTGTCATATGCATTTCAATACCCAACGCTTATACATTATCTAGTTAAGTATTCTCTGCATGGCAACAACAGAAAGGCTTCAATGTTGGCAATTCTTTAACAGTATGCTTATTAAAGCTTACTTGCATGTTATGATCTCAGACAAGCTTACGTGATGGTCATTAAAGCATTGCTACTTAAAACACAGAGCAACAGGCACTTTGAGTAATAAGCATAAATCAACAGTGCAAAAATATGACAGAAACCAGACCATTCTGCAAAATCAAGAACAGATGAAAAGCCACTGTAGTACTTGTGTCTACCTTGGATGGGGGGATACCATGCACATTTACACTGCATGGGGGGATACCCTGCACATTTACACTGCACAACTGCTCCTTGCCTTGCTTGGACACATCCAGAGTCACTACACGGGGGAGTGGGGTGCAACAAGTATGTCACAATTTGAAATGTCTCTGGCTGACTGATGGCCCTGACACATTTGTCATACCTCACCCTCAGAGCAAAGCCATACATAGAAGTGGGGCAAAGGCCCAAAAATAAAGACATTTTTTAAATATTGCTCTTATAAACTTTGAAAGATAATAGAATAGTAGATCTTGCATTAGTATGAATTTTCTGAAGGATATGAAATCTGAAACTCAAATGTCTGTCATTATTTTCTAACTTCAGTCTTTAGTGATTTACCACTAATTTGCCAAAAAAACAATTTTATGAAAAATGGACCAAAAATGTGATGCAAAAATATAAAATAGCCACACAATACAGCTGGGAACCTGTCAAAGAAGGGACACTTTTTTAATAATAGTACTGCTAACTTGAGCAGCTGACAAAATAAAAGAATCTGCATGCATTTCTGAAATAAAAGTAATCTATAACTCTGATTATTACAGTTATTTCTAAATTGTAAACCCTCCATGTTTTCTTCCAAAATTGCTATTTTATGGAGGGATTTTAGGGGAAGAGCAACATTTTGAGCCAAATTCGGGGACAGTTAAGAGGTTTGGCTATGCTTAATTCTATAAAGCAATTTATTTGCATGTACCTCTCAACCTGTTAATGCAATAAATCTGGACAAGGCCAAATATATTGGGGGAACATAAACAGTACTAAAAATTGCTCTTGTATAAACTGAGACAGTTGATAGAACAGGTCTTACTTCAGCATGCATTTTTCTGAAGGTTATGAAGTCTGAACCCAGTGTCATTATTTAGTGACTTAATTTCTAAATGATTTTCCAGAAAACCACAAATATTATGAGGAACAAACCAAAAATAAGAAGCAAAAATCTATTAATTCTGTGAAAATCTGGACATTTGGGAGGTATAGTTCAGCTGGGGCTGTCTTTGAGTTTGCCGCCCTTCCCCCTCACAAAATCATGGTCGAATGGAGCCCTCCCCCCTGCAGCCATTCCAATGATCCATTACTTGGCTATTTCACTCCATTTACCATAAACACTAATGTGCATACTGCTTTACTTCTATGATGATCTGAATTTCATTTGAAAGTTTTATTTTGCATTTTACAGCACAATCACTAAGACATCTGCTAAACAAAGCAACGCAGTCTCACAATGAAAACAGGCTTAGCATTAAAAACTTCTCTGCCCTTGAAACGCACATTCAAAGAAAATACATTTTGCTAGTGGCAGATAAAGATTAACTTTGGGCTGTTTTCAAATCATAGGCCCCTTGCACATGAAACATACATGTGCTCTTTGATACACCTTCCTGATTCTACTAAATTATATTCCTTGTACAATACAGTACAGTTGTTAGACGGCATTTTAAATTTATTGTTTTGAACATTTTTCCAGTAAACAATGAAACAAAATGCATGCACCAATGACAAAACTACCCAGTTCAGAACATTTCCATCATGTCTACTCAACCTTCTACAGTCCACCAGTATCAGTAAATATGCACAATCTCTGAAGTAGTAAAAGTCATCTAAATAATTCCACATTAAAGAAATCTGTAACAATGAAGAGGTTGCTGCTTGCAAACAACTTTGTATGTCACTGTTTATTCATCTACAAATAAAGTGCCTGTTGCCCTTGAAGAATAAATTGCCTATGTTGCATGCATTAAAAAAAATAACCTAGTAATATCGCAATAGGGACTGTATGGCAAACTGATAACAGGTTCATAGTTACTACTCTAGGTATCTTTGCCAAAAAGGAATGCAGCATCCACCCACTTTACAACACAGTACAGTATCAGCAATGCATCTATCTACTGTGGGAGTGGAATCCACAGCCTTCTGCATCAAAAGCAAGTACAGTACCTGTTGTGCTATTAATACAAGCAGACTCAGCATAAGCAGCACTAAAGTTTTGTTCCCCTGCAGCTCTCAGCTCCTTGTAAAATCTACTCGACACACAGTTGTATCTCTGAACTTTGCAGCACAAGAAATCTGGAAAAAGCCAAAATTTATTGGGGGGTGGGGATACAACCAGGGACACATTTTAAACATTGCTTGTATAATGCTGGAAAGTTGCTAGAACAAAATGCTGTGTTACCACCATACATTTCACTGCCACGTCTTTAACCCAGGGGACCTTGTGCAAAACAGTCAGAGAAACATACCACTATGCCAAATCAGCTGTTTTGTAAAAGAGAGGAAGACAAATTTAAATGGCTACCATTTAGTGAATTCAGTTCTCAGCATAGCTGTCAACCTCTTGGCACAAAACACCTGAACAAAGCCAATAATGGGGGGGAATACAGCTCCCAAACATATTCAGTGAATTCAGTTCTCACTATAGCTCTCATCCTCTTAGCAAAAAACATGTGGATAAAGCCAGTAATAGGGGGGGGGGGATACAGCCCCCAAACATTCAATTAATACAGTTTCCACCATAGATAACTCTCAACCTTAGCACAAATACCTGGACAAAGCCAATAATGGGGGGATACAGTCCCAAAAATAGGGACAAATTTCAAATATCCATGTTATAAACTTAGACAACTGCTAGAACAATTTTGTTTTACCATGTACTTTCTGAAGAATATGAAGTCTGAAATTCAAATGCCTGTTATTTTTTAAACATTTAACCAGGAAACTAGTCTGACTTGGAACAAAAGACAATTTTCAGCAGAGCAGAGAGAAATGCCAATTACATCTTTGCAAGATGAGAAAACATGCAGACATCACACAGAAGGAACCCCAGCAAAGAATCAAACCAGAGAACCTGTAGCTGTTAGGCAACAATGCTACCAGTGCACCACTACACTACAGACTTTGCAAGGAAAAATGTAGATACAGAAACCACAGATTTTATGAGGAACAGAACAAATACGAGGCAAAAATCTGCAAGTTTTTTTTTTAGAAATGGTGGTGGATAGGGAATTCAGGTCTGTGCCATCTGCATCCAAGGTACAGGGCTCAAGCCTGAGTATTTCTATCCACCATATAGTAACTGGGGTATTTTACACACACACACACACACACATATATATATGGGTCGACCTGAGATGGTCGACAGGCCATATGATCGACATTCATTTGGTCGACAGGCATGTTATGTGGGGGGCTTCACCCCCCATACCCCCCAATGTGGGGGGCTGTGCCCCCCACCCCCAACTATATATATATCAACTCAATGGTCACACAACATTGGGGAGGGGGGCAAATCTGCCTGTCGACCAAATGAGTGTCGATCATATGGCCTGTCGACCATCTCAGGTAGACCCATATATATATATATATATATATATATATATATATATATATATATACACACACACACACACACACACACACACACACACACACACACACACACACACACATATATGGGTATACTTTAGTCGAAATTCATTGGACTCAGCACACTTGACTAAAAGCTCACTTCACTGAAAACACATTTGATCGAAACTCATTTCATCGAAAGTTATATATAGCCTTTTCCCCACTATAGTGTGATCCTGGAGTTAGAAGATAAAGTAAGGGGAAGTGTGGGGGGCACAGCCCCCTGCATTGGTGGGATGTGGTGTAGTCTCCTACCTATTTTAAATGTTTTAAACCATAGACATGTAAGTAGACTCATATATATATATATATATATATATATATATATATATATATATAGATAGATATGTATAATACACACACACACACACATGTATATATATATATATATATATATATATATATATATATATATATATATATTGATTGATAGATAGTTCAATACGATGCATGTAGATTAATAGACAGTGCAATAAGATGCCATTCTATTCCCTTGATAGTCTCTGCTGTTTTTTTAAGCAAAACCAACTCAAAACTAACTTTCACCTTTTTCTAATTAACTTTTAAAATTGACATGCATGTAATGTTGAGATGTTCTAAAACAGGTATAACTTTTTTTTAGTCTCTGGTAGAAACTAACCGTCTAGCATATTTCTCTTTATTGAAATTTATTTTCCCACTAAGCATGTTTATAAATCAATTGAACTAGTCTGTTACTATTTCTTGTCTTAGACAACATTGCTTAAAGTGTATCATTTTGGAAGGATCTTATTTTTATGTTAGGTTCTGAATGCTTTCCATTTAGAAATTTGATGACTGTAATGTTGACTAAAAGTATTATAGAAGTAGAATATTTGTATTAATGACTACGTAAAAGGTAAATTTTTTTATGTATGTTTGTGTGTATGTATATATTTGTTTAAGAACTTTGAGCTGCCACAATTACGTGCACACACACACACACACACACACACACACACACACACACACACACACACACACACACACACACTCCTTCTTATGCTACTGTGCTATATGTTTAAGCTACTCAGCCATGCCTAATTCATTCCCTGGTATTTTTTTAAAATATGTATTCTAGTCAATAGGAAAAAAAAACTGTGCATTTATAAGGGACTATGCTCTGCTTAGCATTATTTTATCCTGAAAGAGGGCTGATGTATGCCCAACAGCTTAAATACCCTAAAAGTCAAAAAGTGGGTATATGTTAGAGTGCTGAAATGGCATTACAGTGAATGCCATTTCAACAAGACATAAAAAAACAAAATGATAAAACATCGAAACCACAGGTCACTGATTTTTTCCTAGGAAAAAAAATTGGTAGACCAATAAATTAAAACACACCAGTTAAAAGAATTTAAATCGGAGGGCTTCACCACCACAAAACCCCCAATAAGGGTGGGTACCCCCTAACTAAATATACCAACTCCAAGATTGCACAACAGTGGAGTAAAGGGCAATGTCACGGCCCAGCTTGGAAAAAACGAAAAAGCACAAATCACTGTTAAAACAAACACTAGAACCAGCTGAAAGTATCCAACAGTCCTTGCAGATAATGTGAAATACACTAGTCAATGACAACGAAAGAACCACCAGGTAAAACAGCTCCAGAACCAAGGTTTATTGATTAAAGCGCTTTTCGTTTGCTAAGTAAGCAAACTTCTTCAGAATAAGTTACACACAACCACAATGCTGTATTTAAGACATTAATTAGTCATCAATTAAGCTCAATAAATATTAATTAAGGTCAATAAAGGTGAAAGTACCTTCAGACCTTATATATATGTGTGTTTTTACAAAGTTTATACACATAAAAGTATTCCTAATCATTTTAAATATACATACAAAATATATGTATTCTTATGTATTTTTAACAGATTTATTTGTCAATAGATTTGTAACTCCTATAAAGTTTGTGTATATTTTGTATGTATATTTAAAATGATTAGGAATACTTTTATGTGTATAAACTTTGTAAAAACACACATATATATACAAGGTCTGAAGGTACTTTCACCTTTATTGACCTTAATTAATATTTATTGAGCTTAATTGATGACTAATTAATGTCTTAAATACAGCATTGTGGTTGTGTGTAACTTATTCTGAAGAAGTTTGCTTACTTAGCAAACGAAAAGCGCTTTAATCAATAAACCTTGGTTCTGGAGCTGTTTTACCTGGTGGTTCTTTCGTTGTCATTGACTAGTGTATTCCGCATTATCTGCAAGGACTGTTGGATACTTTCAGCTGGTTCTAGTGTTTGTTTTAACAATGTCACAGCCCAGGCCAAGCAATTTTTTTTCTGCTAGGAAAAAAAATCGCTGACCTGATCTTTCACTTTTTTACCATTTCATTATTTATGTGTTGTCGAAACGGCATTTGCGATAATACTGTTTTGACAATCTAATATAGACACGTCAAAAAGTATGTTGATCCAGTAAAGGTAATGATTCTATAACAGGAGCTCCCTTTTCTATTTTGTTAATGTAACTTCATAACAGCCCTAAATGGAAACAAAAACATTAATTAAAACAAACAGCAATAAGGCAGTGACAGATCAGGAAGGCTCACAATAGCACAGTCCAAAAAAAACCCTCATAATTAGAGGCATAAGCATACCCCTGTGTAAATGCTGACAGTTTAAGATGGAGGCCAAAAGGTAAGCAGGGATGTGAGCTTTTACAGCATATGGAAACCAATTTGTCAGCTTCTTTAACATTTTATAGAAACAGATGACATCTTTAATTGTTGACAATGTGAGAGCAAGACAAATGCTGTAGTAATTAAGTGCAAGAAATTAATATACTTAAAATGACATCCAGCAATAAACCTCTCAGGAGGTCTGATTGTCTGCTTTTTAGAGAGTGGAACAAAGTAATACAAAGTCTCAGTGTGCTTACATTATGAGTACAAAGCACTGGCTACGGTTCTCTCACAATTGTGTTTTGTATGTGCTGTAATAATTGAATTTCAGTTCTCTCGTTTGGTAATGCTATTTGATATTTTCTTACATGGACAATACCATTAAGAAAACCTGTCTGTGACTGCAAATGCACCTACTATCTACATTTATCACTGTAAGAACTTCTTCAGAACTATTCAAGTTTCCCACAAGTACAAATTTCAGCAAAATCAGATTGTCGACTTATATTCACAACTGTTAATAAAATTCACCCAATTAACTTAAGTCGCTCCTTAAAGAGTCATTAAATTTCACTGTACATAAAATAAACCTTGTATAAAAATTGTCAAATTACATTTAAAAATACAACAATAAATAGTTGTCTACCAGGATTAATTTATCAAAGAGCCACAGCATAAAAACATTGTAAAAATATTATTAAAATAGTATGCAAATATTGTAAAAATTTTGATGGTAATTTAAAAACATAGATAATATTTTCCTGATTTTACAAACTAGTGTACTATTTAATGAAACCGTTTCATTTAATGCAAGTGGGTGGGTGGCATTAAGCCTTAACTGCCAGAATATTCTCTAGATTACAGCTTTGCTTCCCATCCATCCATCCATCCATCCATCCATCCATCCATCCATCCATTCATCCTCAGCCCCTTTTCCCATTTTTGCACATGGGGTCGAGGCGTCATTTCAACAGTGACAATCATCTAGAGTTAAGGATTACATCACCAATCAAGTGTAGTATATTTACTTCCCATAGCCCACCTCTACTCATTTTTGGATCCTTTTCCAAAATAAATAAAAAACATTTTTTTAAAGCCTTGACCTTTAATAAAATCCTTATAATTAATGTAATACATGCACAGAGCATTACTTTTCCTCTTGCACTAAATATCACTCAAGTATTCTTTAGTTCGAAACCTGAGTCTCTACTATACAAAAAGCTCCAGAAACACACTAGGTTAAATATGTCTCTGAAATTGTATTATATGTAATTAGATGACAGACTGTAAGTGCCTTTCTGCGCTCATCATTGACAGTGAGTACCCATTGTGAATGCTGAAATTTATGGAATACATCACAAACAGCACTTGCCCACTGTATATGCTACCATTCATGACGTACATCACAAGCAGTGTTTATCCATTCTGAATGTTGGGATTTATGCAGTATATCATAGACAGTGTGTACCAATTTTGAATGCTGAGACAAATGGCATACACCACAGACAGTGCTTACCCATTCTGAATTATGAGATTTGTGGCATACACCACAGACAGTGCTTATCCATTCTGAATTATGAGATTCATGGCATACACCACAGACAGTGCTTACCCATTCTGAATTATGAGATTCGTGATACACATCATACCAGCCATGCTAGGAATAGCAGAAGCGGCAGCACAGCTGCATGTGTTGAGAGCCACGGTCTGTGCTAGTGTTTGCAATGTTGCATGTTATGGTCATCCATGCAAACAAAGGAGGTACAGACAGTACCTGAGGTACCACCACTATCTGACAGAAAAACAGATGGTGGCCCATTTCCATGTTGCAAGGGAGACTTTAAGAGACCTAATCAAACTGTGTCACCATTATGGGGAATCAAGGGGCATGCATGGTATATCTATTCCTGTCAATCCAATGGCATGTTCAAAATTAACCATCTTAGCTACAGGGACCTTCAAGTGACATATGGGGAGCTTGTTAGCAATATCACAGGTGTCAGCCTCAAAATCAAAAATAATAAACCAGTCGCTCACTACTATGCTACAGCATGAGAAAAAGCCTATGTCATTCCACATTACAGCAGAGAACAGAATCAACACTTGGCATGCCTTCTGTGAGATAGCCCATTTCCCTGAGTTCTTGAGAGCTGTAGATTGTACCAATGTTGCTAGTAAGGCCCCGCCAGCTCTAGGTGACATGTGGTAAATAAACGAAAATAGCTTATTCTCTGCAAACTGTCAGGTGGTTTGTAATGCCCACGGCATTATTTATAATGTGTTTGTACCCCACAGTTCTCACATTTCACTCATTTGTTAAATTTCTGATTTATGTTAATGGGTCATATGAGGAGGCTTCCCACACGGTCATTTGGATGGTCTGTGCACATGCATGCTAGACATAGACAAAAATACATTCAGAATGTTGAAATTTTGGCATTAATACTATGTACAGTAAAATAAAAAAAGCAATCAAATGAGTAATAAATCAAATTCTACTGACATTAATGACTATCAAAAAGACCAGCAAATATCTGAATGTTACCATAAGGAAACTCAAAGTGAAACAGAAAGTAAAGTCAGCATCTGAAGCCCGTGTTAATTATAAATCCTTTACCTATATTAGAGGGTTAAGAAATAATATAGAGCAGTGCTCTGAATTAACTAATTATGGAACCACCCACTTCAATCATAAAGATATCGGTAATATACTTATGGGTACATTTAGTGCCATATTCCCACCAGAATCAGTCACTGAAATCCCATAAATTCCTAAGTCCCTACTTCCCTACACATTTATTATGGATACTCCCTAACTCTGCTCTCTAAAGTTAAAAATGCTGACTCTATTGTCTCTGGTTGTATATCTGGTTGCTTAAGCAACATTGCCAAATACATCGTCTCTGAATCCCTCCTAAAACTGTTTAAGTGTTCTCAAAGGGTACTCTTCTAAAGTATGGAAAGGGGTGCAGTTGTACCACTCATTAAAGGCTATCCCATCTCCGATCCTGGATGCTATAGTCCCATCAGCCTGGAAAGCTTAATATCCAAAGACATGGAATGTGCTACCTCTGATGTCACAAGAGCTTATATAAAAAAATCTTAGTACTCTACTCATGCAGAAATGTTTTTTTTTTTTTTCAAAAGAAGATGTTTAGTTAATTTTATAAGGTTCTTTGACAACATCACTAATGCTGTTGATAACAGTCATGCTTTATATGTAAAGCATCGCTCTGGCCTTTGATAGTATCTCTCACGCTGAAATTGTAAATAACCTTAAATGCCTAAATGTAAGCATTCTTCTTGAAAGCTGGAGAGCAAATTGGCTGACAAGTAAGACTCACATTATTAAAATAGCAAGTACCACCACATAAAGCAAAGGTGATTAATGACAATCCTCAAGTCTCGATACTTGAAACTCTTCTGTTCAGCATCTACTTCTCAGATCTCTGAAACACAAATGTATGCCTGCCTAAACCTGGCAATGACTGCAAACAGAATGTTGTCATCTGCTCAGCACGTAATATCATTTTACTACAGCAAGGGCTAAACCATACAAACTGATACTGTATTAGAAATGGTCTTAAAAATGAAATGCACAGAAGTGTGGTACTATCACATTTGGTAAACAAGCCTTTACTTCAGCTTACAGTATAGACAACACCCCACTCTTAACTGATTTTGTCATCAGAGATCTTGGCACAGTCTTTGGAAACTCTTTATGTTTTGACCTTCATGTAGTAAAAGTAGTCAGGAATTTCTTCTATGTAGTCCAATTACTAACTAAAAGTATCTCATTTAAGTCAAAAGAAGTCAGCATTCTTCTAAATGGATCTATATCACATTATCGAAATTCCAAAATATCGAACACAATAAGCTTGACCTTGGAATCTCTAATGTGATATA
This sequence comes from Protopterus annectens, assembly GCF_019279795.1. Classification (NCBI taxonomy): domain Eukaryota; kingdom Metazoa; phylum Chordata; order Ceratodontiformes; family Protopteridae; genus Protopterus; species Protopterus annectens. The sequence goes on along the minus strand of NC_056741.1, from coordinate 1,763,708,988 downwards.
CTCGAACGCTTAGAACAGCAAATTTTTTCCAAGGGAAAAAATTCACTGTTCCGAGAAAACACACACACAGCACAAGCACACCAAAATACATAATCCACACATACACACTTCACAAAACCCTACACTAAACCGTACATACACTATTAGCTATCCACTTACCTTAACCCAACCCTAACCCTAAGGTCCCTAACTCACCTCACCTTACTTGCCCCTAACCCTAAGGTCCCTAACTATTGCACACTCACCTTACCCACTGCCTAACCCTAAGGTCCCTAACTAATGCACACTCACCTTACCCGCTCCATAACCCTAAGGTCCCTAACTATCGCACACTCACCTTACCCCTCCCTAACCCTAAGGTCCCTAACTATTGCACACTCACCTTACCCGCTCCCTACCCCAAAGGTCCCTAACTATTGCACACTCACATTACCCGCTCCCTATCCCTAAGGTCCCTAACTATCACACACTCACCTTACCTCGGTCCGTTCGCACACTTACTTTAACCTGGTCTGTCACCTTCGCACCACAGTCGAGGAAATAGCAAAGCCACAGAAATGGCCCACCGAATACTTCCCCTAGGAAAATATTCGGTGTTCTGCAGCTTTGCTATTTCAATCATTTGCTGAAAAGGGGTCGATATTAGAACATTCAATGTTTTAACACTTTGATGTTCTAATATATACCCCTTCTAAAGTTTCCCCTAATCAAACTAGTTGTATACTTAAATTGCCTTTTTAGAATGCTACCTCTCCAAACACATCATGCACTTAGAGAGCACCTACAGGCTTCTAACTAAAAAGGCCACCACACTTGAAGCCTTACTCTATATGTTCTATATTATTGCACAGTTACCCCCATACATTCTATTTTAAAGATTACTGCACAGTTACCCCCATACATTCTATCTTATAGATTACTGCAGAGTTACCACCATACATTTATTTTATTTATTTAACATTTGTTAACTGGGAATGTCCAACTTGGAACAAAGCCAATTTCAGCAGAGGCATGGGGAGAAATGCTCCAGATGCATGTCTTTGTAAAGTGGGAGGAAACCAGAGTACCCAGAAGGAAACACACACAAATGCAGGGAGGACATGCAGACTCCACACAGAAGGCACCCCAGCCAAGAATTGAACCAGAGAACCTCTTGCTCTGAGGTGACACCACTACCACTGCACCACCCAGAGTGTGTGTGTGTGTGTGTGTGTGTGTGTGTGTGTGTGTGTGTGTGTGTGTGTGTGTGTGTGTGTGTGTGTGTGTGTGTGTGTGTGTGTGTGTGTGTGTGTGTGTGTGTGTGTGTGTGTGTGTGTGTGTGTGTGTGTGTGTGTGTGTGTGTGTGTGTGTGTGTGTGTGTGTGTGTGTGTGTGTGTGTGTGTGTGTGTGTGTGTGTGTGTGTGTGTGTGTGTGTGTGTGTGTGTGTGTGTGTGTGTGTGTGTGTGTGTGTGTGTAGTTGGACTACTGAAGAGGTGCTTCACATCAGGAGAGACACTTCAGTATACTCTTGACTTATATAGCAAGATATTTGTTGTGAGTGTCAAGCACAGCATGGTATTGTGCAGACAAATGGAGATGCAAGTGAACATAATGGTAGGATCTGCATTGCAAGTCTTGATAGCACTAGGAGGGTATAGTAAGGCCACTATGGTGGCATAGAGGGACAAATCCTTGACTACAGCCCAGCTGAACAGGATTCAAAGAGTGGCTTGGGTGACATACAGAGCAGCAGGGAGGGATGGGCATCACCATTCCAGGTGGAAGGCGGTCCAGTTAGAGTAGACAGTTAAGGATCTAAGCAGTTAATGAGTAGCCCAGGTACAGGGTTTGATTCCTTACATCACTATTTGCTACTGTATGATTTTGACCAAGTCACTTAACCAGACAGTGCTCCCAGGCTGTCCCTGAAAAGGGTCATTTGTGTCCACTGAGTTTATCCCAGTTAACAAATGTTTAAAAGTTATAAAAAAAATAAAAATATCAGGTGGGCATTAGTTGATACCTCCTTTCAGTCATGCAATAGTATGTATTTTAGTGTACTGTAATGGACATTTTTAACCTGGTGCTTCCCCTTTTCGCACATGGGTAGTTGTTGTCAGGCACTCTTCCACATCGTAGGCACTCACAGGTACAAGGGGCCAAACTACCAGGTCAGTGAGTAACACCATTGATCTCTGCTAGCCACTTCTGTATCGTTGGTCTACTTCCTGTAGTGCACCTCCCTGTTAGAATTTGCTATGCCTTTTCCTTTGTACAGAATGCCACATTGGTAACTCTCTAGCACATATGTTACAGGGATCTATTATGGCCTCCCACTGCAATCACATTTTGCACCAGCCCCTTTATTTAGCAGATACAAAAATTATTCTGACCATAAGTATGAAACTAACAACTTGGATTCTAACCTCAAATGAGATATAGAATTTCAGGGTGTGCGTAAATCCTAACTACTCATTGACTTTAGACGTGTTCATTGTGTTGGGTTGCTGCCTATTTGTATCCTTCATCAGTGTGAAACAAAAGTCCTTAATTTATGAAGCAACTTTAATAAGATTCCCCTTATATTGCATTATATTTGCTTGGTAGCAGATAGAGACTTTTACATTAGTCTGTTAAGTTTATTTAGCATTCTGTGTTCTCTGCATGCATCCTTGTATCTTCTACTCTCTAGTGAAAAGAGTTCCAGTTCCTTTTGCTCCTATTCATTCCTTTCCTCATTCATCCCATGTTCTCTTTGGGTGGTTTTACTCTCAACACCTTTTGTCAGCCTAATGCCACCCATTTGTAAATAGCTACTGAAGTGCAAACAGTAATCAATATGTGGCCCGATTCAGGTATGACAGAGATGAGACATTGTTTCCTTGCTTTGAAGTCTTTGGCACTTTTCTTTCAGAGTCCTCGCATTCTTTGGTTGGTGGCCTATTCAAATTAATTAATGCTGCAAATCCTCATTTATTGTTTGCTCTGCTCCTATCAGTATTTCAGGCTGATATGACACACCAGATAATACACTTGCACATGCCCCATTCATGAAGTGTAGGATTATGACTTCTCAAGGGGTATGATTCTACCACCAAACAAAACTAGTCTTCTGATCTATGTATTCCAGATGAATATTCTGTTATTTAAACATCCTTCCAAAATACAGAAATCAGCCTGAGACTGAGTACTGACTTCAGTTACCTTTGAGTCTGAAAACAGCAACATGCACTGTTCTTTTACTACAAAAACTCTGAGCTGTTCTCTCTCCACTAAGCAATCAAAAATGCAAAGATCCGAAAGGGCCCAGCCTTGAGGTACTGCAGCTTCCAAGCAACTCCCTGTAATTGTCAAAGTATTTATACTAGCCAGTCTAGTGCCACAGTGCGAAGAGAACATAACAAAAGCCATAGAGCAGCACAGCAATAAACAGCTGTAGGATCTCTTTTGCACAAACAGGTCAGAATGTAGTCTGTAAACTTAGCAGAAGCATTTTGTGTGGTACCCCTTTGTAGTACATCACTGTTTAATTAACAATATTTGATAATTACATTGATAAGGGAGGTTAGATCATAAGAAGTTAATTATGTGAAAAATACAAGTTAATAAACAGAGACAGCACTTTCATACCAATTCCTGTTCTGCAAACTCATGTTAGTAACTGTCTCATCCATTTAGAAAACTCTTGTGGTAGTACAGAGCCAAGGTTAAACAAAACATAAACACTTTGTTTCTTGTTTTATTGTTTCAGTGTTTGCTAAAGACTATTATATATAGTAGTGCAGAGGACCAAATAAATGCAAGATTACTGTTTGAGGAAGTACTAAACCAGCTTCCTTTGGGAGGAAGGATGGAGAATTGAAAGTCTAATGTCTGTCACTGATTATTGGTTTCCTCTACATTTGCTAGATGGAAATGATTTGATGTGCAGTCTTGGATACTTTGTAATCAAGAAGTGAAACCTGCACTCAGTTAGCAAAATATTTAGTCATCTCAAAATGAGTACATATGCTCTATAAAGCAAATGCACAGATGGGAATATACATAACTCAGCAGGGTGCCTGATACAGATGTAGAAAGTCCAGCGGATAGTTCAGTATGACTCCTCTAGTTTAACTATAAAAGTAATCTAACCACACTTGGGCAGTTGCTGTGGTACAGCAGTTACTGTTGCCACCTCACAGCAAGATGTTCTCTGGTTTGATTCTCGGCTGGGGTGCCTTCTATGCTGAGCTTGTATGTCCTTCATGTGAGTTTGCTCTGGTTTCCTCCCAAAGACATGCTGTAGATGGATTGGGCACTCTAAATTGGCCCTAGGTGTGTGTGCCTTCTGTGGAAGGCTGGGTGCTGGGCTTGCAACTCAACACTGTAAAACTTCACTGCCAATCATGAGCAGACAGGTTATCTGCTATGGTGACCCCTAACTGGTTAAATCCAGTAGAATCTGATTGCACTTACCATAGACTCTAAATATGAGATGCAGTGCAAAAAGCTTGTACATTCCATGCCTTTCTTAGGCTTCACAAGACTAAAGTCATTTTTTTTGTTCACGTGTACTGAAATACAATTAACCCGTCACATGCTGCAGCTCTTCCAAATCTTTAACCTGAATTATTTTATTAGGTTAGCAGTTTCAGAGCTCAACACCTCAGAACCTGTAGAGAGTAAATGTTAGGCAGAATAACTTCTCCATTATTAGACCTACTTTAATCTGAACCATTCAGAATTACAAATTAACAGATATAGAAGTTCTCAAATAAGACAATATGGGTTGGGTATTTTGTAAGTCAGGCATTGATGCAAACACATTCACACACACACACACACACACACACACACACACACACACACACACACACACACACACACACACACACACTACACACGCACTAAGACATGCATAACACAAAACACACAAAATGATGAAATGATGCATCTATGAATATATATGTAAGAAGATGATAAGGTTTATCTTGATGTTTTCCCAAACAGGGACACCCCTCTCCTTGTAAAAGTGTTTTCACTGGAATCCAATTATAACTTAACAATGTATTCATATAAACACTAAGAAGTAGATATTTTGTACAAAAGGGTGTGGCAAACAGAAACAGAACATAAGCAGGAAATGCATGGATTTGTCAAAAATCAGTGACTCCAAAAGCCAATCAGCCAAAGACAGTGAACAAATATGCCTCAAGATGTAAGTAACATCAGAGTAAAGGCATATATGTATGTATATGTATATATATAAAAAGCAAAACAAAAAAGGAGGTGGTGTAGCTATAATATTTAAACAACATCTAAACATCCAGATCTTAAAATCATCAGCTCCACAAATAGGCAATGAAGAAATAATATATATCAACCTCAAAATTAACCGAAACAAAACCATCAACATATTTGGATGCTACTTCCCACCTGGCCAAAACATCCCTCCACTAATAAACCTCCTCAGCTGGTCTACCCACCATCTCCCCCAAGAAACTATCATCTTAGTTGATTTCAATATTGACTGGCAATCCTGTTCTGGCAACAATCCAACCCATCATGTACACCTTCATGGCTTCGCCCAACTAGTCCAGTCACCAACAAGGATAAATAAAAACTCCAGCAAGCACTCTACCCTGGATTGGATACTAGTCAGTAAGAACTGCCAGTCATATATAACAGGCTGCTTATCAGATAGCCTCAGTGATCACTCCCCAACATTCCTACTCAAAAAATACCTGTTCCAAGCTAAACCTGTCATCTATCGTCAAATACGTAAAAAAATAAACTTTAACCCACTCACATTCATCTCATCCCTCAAAGAATGTAACTGGCATGCTCTAAAGTACCTCAGTCTAGATGACGCAGTTGAATCTTTTAATACTACCTTCCTGGACATCCTTAATTACCATGCCCCCATAAGATTTTCCAGAACCAAAGCACAACCCTCCCCATGGCTACAAAAAAACCACTAAGTCAGAAATGAAAAACAGGGATAAAGCCTGGGAGCACTGGCGCAAAACCAAAACCCCCGCAGCTAGACAGAAATTCCTAGAACTACGCAATAGAGTCAAAAAGCTAATAAAATGGGACAAATTCCAATACTACCAGTCTGCCCTAGACTCCTCACAACACAGCCCCAAACAATTCTGGTCCTCCATAAACTCCATCCTCCACCCAGGTAAAGTCAGTACCCCTCCCCCTAACATCCCTCACTCCTCAGAAAATATTGCTACCTCATTCAACACACACTTCACCCAAACCATACTATCACTAGCTAAACAACACAACCTACCTCCCCTCCAACCCACACCTTCAACTAGTAATCTCCCCACTGTCTTCTCTTTTTCTCCTGTACCTACCTCCAACATAAAAAAACTCTTAACTAAAC
>NC_056741.1:1763642630-1763697630 GCF_019279795.1 Protopterus annectens | reverse complement strand
CTGATCTTTCACTTTTTTACTATTTCACTTTTTATGTGTTGTCGAAACGGCATTTGCGATAATACTGTTTTGACAATATAATATAGACACGTCAAAAAGTATGTTGGTCCAGTAAAGGTAATGATGCTTTCTATAACAGGAGCTCCCTTTTCTATTTTGTCAATGTAACTTCATAACAGCCCTAAATGGAAACAAAAACATTAATTAAAACAAACAGCAATAAGGCAGTGACAGATCAGGAAGGCTCACAATAGCACAGTCCAAAAAAAAAACCCTCATAATTAGAGGCATAAGCATATCCCTGTGTAAATTCTGACAGTTTAAAATGGAGGCCAAAAGGTAAGCAGGGATGTGAGCTTTTACAGCATATGGAAACCAATTTGTCAGCTTCTTTAACATTTTATAGAAACAGATGACATCTTTAATTGTTGACAATGTGAGAGCAAGACAAATGCTGTAGTAATTAAGTGCAAGAAATTAATATACTTAAAATGACATCCAGCAATAAACCTCTCAGGAGGTCTGATTGTCTGCTTTTTAGAGAGTGGAACAAAGTAATACAAAGTCTCAGTGTGCTTACATTATGAGTACAAAGCACTGGCTACGGTTCTCTCACAATTGTGTTTTTTATGTGCTGTAATAATTGAATTTCAGTTCTCTCGTTTGGTAATGCTATTTGATATTAAATTCATATTTTTTCTTACATGGACAATACCATTAAGAAAACCTATCTGTGACTGCAAATGCACCTACTATCTATATTTATCACTGTAAGAACTTCTTCAGAACTATTCAAGTTTCCCACAAGTACAAATTTCAGCAAAATCAGATTGTCGACTTATATTCACAACTGTTTATAAAATTCACCCAATTAACTTAAGTCGCTCCTTAAAGAGTTATTAAATTTCACTGTACATAAAATAAACCTTGTATAAAATTGTCAAATTACATTTAAAAATACAACAATAAATAGTTGTCTACCAGGATTAATTTATCAAAGAGCCACAGCATAAAAACATTGTAAAAATATTATTAAAATAGTATGCAAATATTGTAAAAATTCTGATGGTAATTTAAAAACATAGATAATATTTTCATGATTTTACAAACTAGTGTACTATTTAATGGAACCTTTTCATTTAATGCAAGTGGATGGGTGGCATTAAGCCTTAACTGCCAGAATATTCTCTAGATTACAGCTTTGCTTCCCATCCATCCATCCATCCATCCATCCATCCATCCATCCATCCATCCATCCATCCATCCATCCATCCATCCTCAACCCCTTTTCCCATTTTTGCACATGGGGTCACGGCGTCATTTCAACAGTGACAATCATCTAGAGCTAAGGATTACATCACCTATCAAGTGTAGTATATTTACTTCCCATAGCCCACCTCTACTCATTTTTGGATCCTTCTCCAAAATAAATAAAAAAACATTTTTTTAAAGCCTTGACCTTTAATAAAATCCTTATAATTAATGGAATAAGTGCACAGAGCATTACTTTTCCTCTTGCACTAAATATCACTCAAGTATTCTTTAGTTCAAAACCTGAGTCTCTACTATACAAAATGCTCCAGAAACACACTAGGTTAAATAAGTCTCTGAACTTGTATTATATGTAATTAGATGACAGACTGTAAGTGCCTTTCTGCATTCATCATTGACAGTGAGTACCCATTGTGAATGCTGAAATTTATGGAATACATCACAAACAGCACTTGCCCACTGTATATGCTGCCATTCATGACGTACATCACAGGCAGTGTTTATCCATTCTGAATGTTGGGATTTATGCAGTATATCCTAGACAGTGTGTACCAATTTTGAATGCTGAGACAAATGGCATACACCACAGACAGTGCTTAGCCATTCTGAATTATGAGATTTGTGGCATACACCACAGACAGTGCTTACCCATTCTGAATTATGAGATTTGTGGCATACACCACAGACAGTGCTTATCCATTCTGAATTATGAGATTCATGGCATACACAGACAATAGACACCTCTACTAGGACAAACAAACCTAACAACAAAGAAAGTATTCTTGATTGGATTCTCATTAACAAATCTCTACTAAAATATCAATCTGGAACTTTACCCGATGACTTTAGTGATCACAAACTAACCTATATTATAAGACAAAAAAACGCCTCTAACAATACTCCCATCTATAGGACCCTACGCGATCATAAACGATTCAACCCTATTCAATTTAAAAGTGAACTAAATGCCTGTAACTGGAACCCACTAAAGACACTTCCTCTTGAAGAAGCTGTCCTTTACTTCAATACCACATTCCTAACAATTCTAGATAATCATGCTCCAAAACGCTCCATCCGAATTAAATCTAAACCTGCCCCTTGGCTATCTAAAGATACAAGACAAAAAATGTTACTTAGAAACAAAGCTTGGTCAAAATGGCGAACTAGCAAATCTCCAATAGACCATCAGACTTTTAGGCACCTAAGAAACATTACCAAAAAAGCTATCTTCTCTGATAAAAGGAGTTATTATAGTAATCTCCAGCAAGCAAATCATAACAACCCTCAAAACTTCTGGACAACCCTAAATAAACTTCTTCACCCAGGACAGACTACCACTCCATCCCCTTCCGGGTCTGAAAAGTATTCCACCCTTGATACAGCCAATACCTTCAACTCATTCTTTATTGATACTATTAATTCCTTGGCCTCTCATCTCTAGAGACAATACTAATATCCCTGACCTTCCATCCCTCAAGCTACCAACCTTTAGGCTACAACCCATCTCTACTTCCTTTATTCTGAAATGTATCCACAAACTCAAACCATGCTCCCCCTCAGCTGACCAACTGCCATCTGAATTCCTTCAAAAAGCAGCCTCTGATATAGCCTATCCTATATCCATTCTCATTAATAGAACTGTAAATGAAGAAACCATACCTGATATCTGGAAAATCTCTCACATCATACCCTTACATAAAGGAGGGAACTCCTATGATTATTCTAATTATAGACCCATAGCTCTCTTATCCCCACTTGCAAAGATCATGGAAAAATGTGTTCACCATCAGTTAATGAACCACTTAATAAAAAACAACATTCTTACTAACTGTCAACATGGCTTTAGGCCTTTTCATAGCACAACCACCGCTCTCCTCTCCTTCACAGACTTTATTAACAAGAATTGTAATAATAACATCCTGTCTTCAGCTCTCTTTATTGACCTGTCCAAAGCCTTTGACATGGTCAACCACTCTCTCCTCTTAAAATTCTCGAATCTCTTTCCTTAGAAGCTAAGGCTATCCACTGGTTTAGTTCCTATCTCACTAACAGGAAACAGGCCGTCCTCTGGAATAAGGAACTCTCATCTCTTCTCCCAATCTCACTTGGTGTCCCCCAAGGCTCTATTCTTGGACCTCTTCTTTTCTCCCTCTTTATAAATGACCTACAAGTAGCTATTCCCCAGGCTACTTGTATACAATATGCTGATGACTCCACACTAATTTGCTCTGCTAAATCCATTTCGAACTTCAAACTAATACTCAAGCTGTATTTTCCAAAGTAGAAACTTGGTTCTTAAATCGTTGCCTGCTCCTAAACGCAAAAAACAAACTCTTACTCTTTAAGCCTACTACCAGATCCCCAGCTTTAGATTTCACTATCTTATCTAACAATGGAACCATTATATCACCTGACCCTACTACCAAACTGCTAGGTGTCACAATTGACAACAATCTTACCTTTGACTGTCATATCAATAATACCATTAAATGTGTAAACAGGAAACTTGGCTCTCTCTATAGAATTAAGACTTTCTTAACCTCCCAGCCAAAGCTACTCTTGCCCACTCTCATCTCATTTCCACTCTTCTCTATGCTTCTCCCATCTATACTAACCTCAAGAAAAACAATCTTTCCAAACTGTCTACTACCTACAATAACATAGCTAGATTTGTTACTGGGAAGCCTTTCAGAACTCATCACTGTCTGAATCTGCAGCAACTGAACTGGCTTGAACTGTCAAACATGTTACTTCTTTCCCAACTTACATTTGTCCAAAGAGCTTTCTACCAATCTCTTAACACACCTGTACTTTCTAACCTCTTAACCCCATATGCTAATCTGAACTCACTCCGCTCATCTAGCAAACTGCTAGTTACCCTAACCAAATCTAATAACCTAGCTGGTGACTCCCTCTTCTCAAACTCCATAGGTAAACACTGGAATCAACTTCCTACCGAACTTACTTCCATTCCATCTACTATTCTGTTTAAACAAAAACTCAGAACATACCTCAGAAGCCACTGGATGTGTCCCTGCTCTAGTCCTGACCCACTGGATGTGTCCCTGCTCTAGTCCTGACCCACTGGATGTGTCCCTGCTCTAATCCTGACCCACTGGATGTGTCCCTGCTCTAATCCTGACCCACTGGATGTGTCCCTGCTCTAATCCTGACTAAATGTTGATTCCCTTCTTAACCCTCTTTTCTCACCCTATTCTGTTGTGCCTCCTCCTTTCTCCCCTAATCTTCCTTCCACCCTACATACTTCTCTCATATATCTCTCCTCCTTATTGGCTATGACTCTTTTCCAGTAAACTTGTATCTCTTTTAACTCTACTCTCTCTATTGTTGTTTCTCTTTCCTCCTTGGTCTTCCACTTTCTCTACTTGCTGTTAAAATAAGCAATAATGTTCAATATGAGGTTATTTAGATTGTCCAGAAAGTTAAACTCCTTTCCTTTTAGTGACAATGTACATTTCTCTTTCCTTGGTCTTACATTTTTTTTTTTTTTTTTTTTTTTTTTTCTTGTTTTAAACTATGCAATAATATTCATTATGATGTCATTTAGATTGTCTAGAAATTTTTAAGTCCTATTCTTGTTTGGGTAACAATATTCATTGTCTAAGTCCTACCAGCCTGTAATCTGTTAATTGAGCTCATGATATATCTCTGATCTCTATATGTGGAGCTTTTCTCCCCGGGCCTCTACTGAAAATGGAAATATATCCAGCTAGACTAGCCCGGTTAACAAATGTAAAACAAACAAACAAACAAAATACACCACAGACAGTGCTTACCCATTCCGAATTATGAGATTCTTGGTACACATCATACCAGCCATGCTAGGAATAGCAGAAGCGGCAGCACAGCTGCATGTGTTGAGAGCCACGGTCTGTGCTAGTGTTTGCAATGTTGCATGTTATGGTAATCCATGCAAACAAAGGAGGTACAGACAGTACCTGAGGTACCACCACTATCTGACAGAAAAACAGACGTGGCCCATTTCCATGTTGCAAGGGAGACTTTAAGAGATCTAATCAAACTGTGTCACCATCATGGGGAATCAAGGGGCATGCAAAGTATATCTATTACTGTCAATCCAATGGCATGTTCAGAATTAACCATCTTAGCTACAGGGACCTTCAAGTGACATATGGGGAGCTTGTTAGCAATATCACAGGTGTCAGCCTCAAAATCAAAAATAATAAACCAGTCGCTCACTACTATGCTACAGCATGAGAAAAAGCCTATGTCATTCCACATTACAGCAGAGAACAGAATCAACACTTTGCAGGCCTTCTGTGAGATAGCCCATTTCCCTGAGTTCTTGAGAGCTGTAGATTGTATCCATGTTGCTAGTAAGGCCCCACCAGCTCTAGGTGACATGTGGTACATAAACGAAAATAGCTTCTTCTCTGCAAACTGTCATGTGGTCTGTAATGCCCATGGCATTATTTATAATGTGTTTGTACCCCACAGTTCTCTCATTTCACTCATTTGATAAATTTCTGATTTATGTTAATGGGTCATATGAGGCGGGTTCCCACACGATCATTTGGATGGTCTGTGCACATGCATGCTAGACATAGACAAAAATACATTCAGAATGTTGAAATTTTGGCATTAATACTCTGTACAGTAAAATAAAAAAGCAATTAAATGTGTAATAAATCAAAATCTACTGACATTAATGACTATCAAAAAGACCAGCAAATATCTGAATGTTACCATAAGGAAAATCAAAGTGAAACAGAAAGTAAAGTCAGCATCTGAAGCCCGTGTTAATTATAAATCCTTTACCTATATTAGAGGGTTAAGAAATAATATAGAGCAGTGCTCTGAATTAACTAATTATGGGATCGCCCACTTCAATCATAAAGATATCGGTAATATAATTATGGGTACATTTAGTGCCATATTCCCACCAGAATCAGTCACTGAAATCCCATAAATTCCCAAGTCCCTTCTTCCCTACACATTTATTATGGATACTCCCTAACTCTGCTCTCTAAAGTTAAAAATGCTGACTCTATGGTCTCTGGTTGTATATCTGGTTGCTTAAGCAACATTGCCAAATACATCGTCTCTGAATCCCTCCTAAAACTGTTTAAGTGTTCTCAAAGGGTACTCTTCTAAAGTATGGAAAGGGGTGCAGTTGTACCACTCATTAAAGGCTATCCCATCTCCGATCCTGGATGCTATAGTCCCATCAGCCTGGAAAGCTTAATATCCAAAGACATGGAATGTGCTACCTCTGATGTCACAAGAGCTTATATAAAAAAATCTTAGTACTCTACTCATGCAGAAATGTTTTTTTTTGTTTTCAAAAGAAGATGTCTAGTTAATTTTATAAGGTTCTTTGAGAACATCACTAATGCTGTTGATAACAGTCATGCTTTATATGTAAAGCATCACTCTGGCCTTTGATAGTATCTCTCACGCTGAAATTGCAAATAACCTTAAATGCCTAAATGTAAGCATTCTTGTTGAAAGCTGGAGAGCAAATTGGCTGACAAGTAAGACTCACATCATTAAAATAGCAAGTACCACCACATAAAGCAAAGGTGATTAATGACAATCCTCAAGTCTCGATACTTGAAACTCTTCTGTTCAGCATCTACTTCTCAGATCTCTGAAACACAAATGTATGCCTGCCTAAACCTGGCAATGACTGCAAACAGAATGTTGTCATCTGCTCAGCACGTTATATCATTTTACTACAGCAAGGGCTAAACCATACAAACTGATGCTGTATTAGAAATGGTCTTAAATGGTCTTAAAAATTAAATGCACAGAAGTGTGGTACTATCACATTTGGTAAACAAACCTTTACTTCAGCTTACAGCATAGACAGCACCTCACTCTTAACTGATTTTGTCATCAGAGATCTTGGCACAGTCTTTGGAAACTCTTTATGTTTTGACCATAATGTAGTAAAAATAGTCAGGAATTCCTTCTATATAGTCCAATTACTAACTAAAAGTATCTCATTTAGGTCAAAAGAAGTCAGCATTCTTCTAAACTATGCCCTAATCAGACTAGTTGTATACTTAAATTGCCTTTTTAGTATGCTACTATCTAAGCACATCATGCACTTAGAGAGAACCTAAAGGTTTGTAACTAAAAAGACCACCACACTAAAGATCTTCAACTTTCAGAACAGGCTTGAAGCCTTACCCCTATATTTTCTGTCTTATAGATTATTGCACAGTTAACCTCATACATTCTATTTTATAGATTGCTGCACATTACCCCCATACATTCAATCTTATAGATTACTACAGAGTTACCACCATACATTCTATTTTATAGATTACTGCACAGATACACCCATATGTTCTGTCTTATAGAGTACTGCACAGTAACCCCCCATACATTCTATCTTATAGATTACTGCACAGTTACCCCAATATGTTCTATCTTATAGATTACTGCACAGTGTTTTATGTCTTCCATTCTATGTTGTTAAGGACTCAACCCACCTTAATTTCATGTGCCTCTACAAATCAAATACCTCCACAAACACTCAAATGTGAGACTTGTATCTGCATTATGAAATAAATATGATACAATGGAAGGACAGACTTTATTGCTCAAACATTCCCCGTCTCATAAATAAACTTTTGTTACAGATAAACCAGTGACATCCTTGCTTGCCTTAAAGTAAAACTTGACAATTGGATAGATAACCATAAATTCATTTAAGGCTTGACTTCTTTTGACCTCCTGGGAGGCAGAAGGTGCCCTACGAGAGTGGATTTTGGTAAGGTGATTATGGCCCATGGATTAAATCTGCTTTGTAAACTCTATGAATCTATGACAGACCTGTAGACACAGGTGCCATGCACCTGAGGGAGCAGGTCACATATACTATATTGTGTTTGCTGTGTTTTGCAGATGAAGCCAGTTATATTCTATAGCTCTATTGATAACTCTGATATATATATATATATATATATATATATATATATATATATATATATATATATATATATATGTATGTGTGTGTGTGTTTTTGTATATAAAATTCTCAGGTCATGGAGGAAATAACCTATTGTATAGTCCATGCAAAAACAAAAAACAAAGTGGGTAGTTGGACTACTGAAGAGGTGCTTCACGTCAGGAGAGACACTTCAGTATACTCTCGACTTATATAGCAAGATATTTGTTGTGTGTGTCAAGCACAACATGGTATTGTGCAGACAAATGGAGATGCAAGTGAGCATAATGGTAGGATCTGCATTGCAAGTCTTGATAGCACTAAGAGGGAATAGTAAGGCCACTATGGTGGCATAGAGGGACAAATCCTTGACTACAGCCCAGCTGAACAGGATTCAAAGAGTGGCTTGGGTGACATACAGAGCAGCAGGGAGGGATGGGCATCACCATTCCAGGTGGAAGGTGGTCCAGTTAGAGTAGACAGTTAAGGATCTAAGCAGTTAATGAGTAGCCCAGGTACAGGGTTTGATTCCTTACATCACTATTTGCTACTGTATGATTTGACCAAGTCACTTAACCAGACAGTGCTCCCAGCTGTCCCTGAAAAGGGTCATTTGTGTCCACTGAGTTTATCCCTGTTAAATGTTTAAAAGTTAAAAAATAAATAAATAAAAATATCAGGTGGACATTAGCTGATAGCTCCTTTCAGTCATGCAGTAGTATGTGATTTAGTGTACTGTAATGGACATTTTTAACCTGGTGCTTCCCCTTTTCACAGATGGGTGGTTGGTGTCAGGCCTTCTTCCAAATCACAGTTATTCACAGGTATGGGGGTCCAAACTACCAGGCCAGTGAGTAACACCATTGAACTCTGCTAGCCACTTATGTACTGGTGGTCTGCTTCCTGTAGTGCACCTCCCTGTCAGAATTTCCCATGCCTTTTCCTTTGCACAGAATGTCACAATGGTAACATGGACAGTACCTTTAAGAAAAGCTATCTGTGACTACAAATGTACCTACTATCTATATTTAGCACTGTAAGAACTTCTTTAGAACTATTCAAGTTTCCCACAGGTTCAAATTGCAGTAAAACTAGATTGTTGACTTATATTCACAACTGTTAATAAAATTCACCTAATTAACTTAAGTCGCTCCTTAAGGAGTTATTAAATTTCACTGTACAATAAATAAACCTTGTGTAAAAATTGTCAAATTACATTTAAAAATACATCAATAAATAGTTGTCTACCAGGATTAATAAAAGAGCCACAGCATAAGAACATTTTAAAAATATTATAAAAATGTTAGGCAAATATTGTAAAATCCTTACGGTAATTTAAAAAAATAGATACTATTTTCCTGATTTTGAAAACTAATGCACTATTTAAAGAAACCTTTTAATGTAATGCCAGTAGATGAGTGGCATTAAGCCTTAACTGCCAGAGTACTTCTCTAGATTCCAACTTGGCTTCCCATCCATCCATCCATCCATGCATCCATCCATCGATCCAGCCAGCCATCCATCCATCCATCCACCCATCCATCTATCCATCCTCAACCACTTTTCCCATTGTGCACATGGGGTCGAGGCATCATTTCAACAGTGACAATCATAAGGTCCACATTGCCGATCAAGTGTAGTATATTTACTTCCCATAACCCACCTTTATTCATTTTTGGATCCTTCTCCAAAATAAAAAAAAAACATTTTTTAAAGCCTTGACCTTTAACAGAATTCTTACAATTAATATTGTTTTGCAATCGAGTGAATTTTATTGGCATTTGAAAATATATGTCAGCAATGTGATTTTATTGAAATTTATATCTGTGTGTGAAACTTGAATAGTTCTGAGGAAGTTCTTACTGGAAATGAATGTGCTAAACATTTTGGTTTTAATAAAGAGATATTCAGATGTAGCAGCATTCATTCCCTCCTTGTCTGTCACCCATGGCTTGATAACACACATCCAGTTACATTCAACTTTCAGGATTCACTATCTACTGAATAAGACAAGTTCTTCATTATCACAAATGTTCCATTTTTACACATGGGGCAGGATTCAAGAAGGCTTGCACGGAGTCTAAGAGACGTGTAAGACTCCATGCAGCCTTCGCGATCCAGGAACAGCCCAAAGTCCGTGTAAGAGACAAGCTAAAACGTCTCTTACACGGAGTGGGCGTGGATAAGCTAATCACCTCACTTGCAGCCGAATAGCATGCAAATGAGGATGATTAGCGATCCAGGAAGCCCAGAACAGCCTGTGTAAGAGCCGTTTTAGCTGCAGAAATGTACTCAGTTGACAACTGAGTACGTTTCTGCAAAAACCACAACGGAGCCATGTCAGCTCCAAATAAAGGGTGAATATGTGTCAGGCAGCATGGCAATGGCCAAATATGTGGCCATTGGCAAGGTAACCTGATGCAAAAGTAATAAAAATATAATTTTTTTTTTGGCGATCGCCGATGTTTAAACCCAGCGCAGCCCCGCGCAAATGGGCTGCACTGCATAATACATAAAAATGAAGGTTATAAACCCACAAATGTGGGTTTTATGCAATACATGGATTTTCAATGCAGGGACCAGCAGACCAAAAACAACATGGCCACCGTGTAGTGGTTGCTAAGGGGGGAAGCTGAGTCTAAGAGATGTAACTAAGCATTAGTAGGCAATCTGATGCAAATGAGTGTTAGTATACTGAATTCCACTGTCACATAGCAAATGAGCACATTCTGAGTAGTGTAAGAGTTACAGAAGGGGGAGGAACAGAGTAGGAGATAGGTGACATCACAGGGGGGAATGGCAGGAAGAAATGCAGTTCATTGGAGGTCAGAGTTACATGACAGATGTCAGACACATATCATGGAAAGAGGAGTGCCAAAACATAAGCATGGGAAAGTCAAGAAATGGAAGGTGTACACTGTTGCCTACACCAAAGTTTCGTGCTGGCGTCATGCGATGTGCGCCATGAATGAAGCGAGTAAGACAGTGTGTGCGCGTGTAAGGCAGACTGAGCATGTGGGAGCATGTTGGGAGATGTTTAACACTGTTTGCGCGGGTGTGCGCGCGTTTTAACATGAATAAACAGATTCTGAACCGTGTAAGCATGTGTGCGCGCGTGTAAGCCACTGTGAGCATGTTTCTGCTGGTATACACGCTGCTCCCCCCTGAGGAAACAGAAAGGAAAAAAAAGCAGAATTAGTAGGAAGCTACCAGGGAATACTGCTGGAGCTAGCAGGTGAAAACAATTAAAAGCAGGCAATTACACAGGCAGAATAGTAGCTCAGCTCAGCACTTAAAAATCTGCAAACAGCAGTGCAGGAAGTTTCTCTCAAGAGACACTGCAAGACAGGACTAAGCTATTAGAAATGAAAACTGAAAAAGCTGAACTCAGAGCAGAAATGTTAGGGGCTGCCATAGCTGTCATAATGAGACATAGGCGACTTGCTGAGGGTGGTGACAATGCAGATGGTGCCAGACAACCCACAGTGAGGAGACAGAGAAGAGTGTACAGGCCCAGGGTCACCTACCACGGATTACATGAGCTGGAGATAGTAGAGCACTATAGAGTGGACAGAGACCTCCTGCAGCAAATAGTGGAGCTGTGCAGGCCACGCCTCACACACAGAACCAACAGAGGGGAACCCATCCCAGTGGAAACCAAGGTATGTGTTGGCCTAAGAATACTAGCAACAGGTACCTTCCAGAGATCAACTGGTGATATGATGGGGATATCACAGGCATCAGCCTCCAGGGTACTGCACCAGTTCCTGGATGCCATGTCAGCACATGTTGGTAATCATGTATATTTCCCCAATGCCCGTGAGGTATTGGCCAGCAATATGCATCTCTTCCAGCAAATAGCGGAATAACCTGAGGTAGTGGGTGCAATAGACTGCACGCACATACGCATCAAAGCACCAGCCGGTGAGTGGGGTAGGGCCTACATTAACCGCAAGGGCTTCCCCTCCATCAACTGCCAGGTTGTGTGTGATGACCAGGGCATAATAATGAATGTGTGTGCTGGCTGCCCTGGGAGTTACCACGATTCCCACATCTGGCATTTGACACAGCTATACCAGACATTTGCCAATGGGGACATTCCACACGGACACCTAGTGGGGGATGCAGGTTATGCACTGGAGCCGTGGCTGATGACACCCATCAGAAACGCACACACACCTGAACAGGAACGCCATAATGAGGCACACGCACAAACACGTAATGTAATAGAGCATGTGTTTGGGCTGCTCAAGTCACGGTTCCGGTGTCTGGACACATCTGATGGAGCCTTGCAGTACACACCAACTACATGTACCCAAATTGTCATGGTATGTGCTATGCTACATAATATGATCTTGCGCAAACAGCTGCAGCAGGACCAGCATAGGGCTGGGCCAAACAGCCCCCCACCATTGCCAAGGCCATCACAGGCAGAGCGTGACTCGGAGGAGGAACAACCTGAGCCTGCCCCAGTAGGCAGAAGGAGGCGTGCCCAGTATGCCCTGGCCTTGGCAAAGAGGCAACGCATAGCACATACAATGGCTCAGTAGGAACCCTGGGAATGATACCCCCTCTGACACAATCAAATAATAACATGGATGCCTAAAACAACATGACCTGCTCACAAACATGTACAGGGAAGTGTAATATGCGCATCCGACAGAGGCAGCCCTGCAGCACCACCTGAGGCATGAATGCCATGTGTTAAGTAATGTAACACCATGTACTATATGCACACCTGAGGACCCTGACTAACATCCTACCCTCACCAAGCATCATGCCACAATATGACAATGAGATGATCAAGTGCAATAATTGACTGAAGTATCACAGTTAGTCAAAGGGGATCCAATGTGTGCCAGCCTGGGATGACATGCTGAGCATGACATGATGCTCCACCTGCTAGGACTGGCGTGCACCTATCAGTGCAGGCCGTATGGATACTGGCAAAGGCTGTTGTTACCCACAGCGTGCCCTAAATAGGTAAGGCTCAAAACACAAACCTACTTCCATAGGTATCAGAAGGGATAAGAATAAGTTAAGGGATAAGTTGAAACAGCAAGATGCATGCAGTCTAAACTCACCCAGTATGGAGAATGTTGATATCTGTGCTGTAACAGAAAACTGGGTCAAGGCTCACAACAGCACCCTAACACTACCAGGTTACACCTCATACTGTGCTGTACAGCCTCAAAACATGGAACATGCTACAAAAGGAGGGTGACTAGCAATAATTGTCAAGGATAACCACACCCCCATGTTGGTACCACAACAAGAAGCAGCATGGACTAGCCATGGTCAAGTAACAGTGGCTAAAACTGCCCCCCAGTTTATAGCCTGCTACAGACTACCATCCCAACACCAGGAACTGCACCTGGCCTATGTTGGAATACATGAATATATCAAGTCCCCCAAACCACATTATATTGGGTGACTGAAAATACCCAGACATAGACTGGGAGCATTATACTAGCTCCAACACTGTAGGACAAAAGTTCATAGAATCCATAAACCAAAATGCCCAGGAACAACGTACCACTCCCACAAGAGGGGTAAGCATACTGGATGTGATAATCAGCAACATGGGCACTGGATGGCAAGATGAGAAGTGTATTGCTCACTGGTAAAACCAGACCATAGAGTAATCACACTGGATATACAAATCCTGACCACAGTCCCTGGCCAGAAAACCACACTGGAAAACATGTGTAAAGCAATATTTGCACTCCTCCAAACTGATGTGGAATCCATTAAAGGTCCTGTGCAGGTACAAAATATGGGCCATACCTCAGAACCTGTAATATAGCCATTCCATGAACACTGCCAGGAATACTTGGATTATGCAATCCTAAATTAAAACAAGACACAATGCCATACACGCAGGCATCTGGCGTGGTGGCCACCAGCCATAACCAAACCATGCAAGAGAATGAGGAAGCTACTACATGATAGAGCAAACATAAACAATGAAGTAATCACTGATCAGTAGTATGGCAATAAAATAAGCCTAGCACTTGTTCTCAATACTTCTCTACTAAGTAAGCACTCTCATACTAAGTAAAGCACTACATCTACTTACCACCCCTGTGAATATCCACTTCCCTTAAAGGTATACCACTCCCTTATACTGTTCTAGCATGTCGAGTGGTAAATTACTTGCGTCGTCTCCAGTTCAGCTGGTCAATCTGGGTATCTTGAGACAATGCTACAATTGTCTCATGTACACAGACAACCCTTTCCTCCTCCCAACAAACACAAATACATGTGAGAGATGCAACTATATAGCCAAACTGGAGGCTGAGCTCTCTCAACTCAGGGCTGGCATGACCAGACAGGAGGAGATGGAAACCACACACACAACAATCCCAGTCCCACATAGACCTACCACAACTGCAAACCAAACACATAAAAACACAAAGACATACTCGGAGGCTCTAATAAAAAAAAAATACCAAAACAACAGAGGCTCCCAAAGCAGACATCCAAAAATCCACCACCTCAAAACAAAACACATGCAACACATACTTCAATAAATCAGTGTGTCGACCAATCGCAGCCCTTAAGGCCAAACACCTTGCCTGATACACTAGTAATAGGTGACTCCATAGTCAGACACACTGATGTCCCACTGACCAGGCTGAACAAGGAGAAGGTGACTGTGAGCTGTCTATCGGGAGCTAGGATCCATACATAACACATGCACTCAGGTCACTCCAAAGCAAGTACAAATATGACTCATTGTCCATGCTGGTGTGAATGACCTGAGACGTACCTCCCTGGACTACATGAAAAGAGACATAGAGGAGCTCTCCGATTATGTAGCCCAGGCTGGTATGACCCTGACCCTGAGCAGCATCTCGCCCTCACCAAGAATGATACCACAATACAAAGACAAGATGATCAGCTTTAACAATTGGCTCAAGTACTGGTGTCATTCTAAGGGGATCCAATGTCAGTCTGCCTGGGATGATATGTTGGACAAGCCACGCTGCTTCACAAGGGATGGCTTACACCTGTCACCACTGGGCTTCCGGATATTGGCTAAGGCTCTTGCCACCCCCATAGTGCCTTTTTTAGGCAAGGCTCAAAAGACAAACCCACCTCCTTACAAAACAAAAATGGAAAAAAACTAAGGGTAATGCTGCTCAACTCCAGAAGTCTAAATCTCAAGATGCAGGCACTTGATGCACTCCTCAGCATGGAGAACATTGACGTCTGTGCAGTAACTGAAACCTGGTTCAAGGCTCCTGAGAGCACCCCAGCGCTACCAGGCTATACCTCATATCATTCTTTTCGGCCCCCAAACCCGGGCTGAACCACAAAGGGAGGGGGAGTGTCCATATTCATAAAGGACACCCACACCTCCAGATTAGTAGCAACACATGAAGCATCAGAGACCATACAGGTGCAACTAACCATAGGCAAAACTGCTATACAACTGGTAGCATGTTACAGACCACCCTCCCAATCTCAAGAACCCCACTCAGCCTTCCTGAAGACATTGGAGGATATGAATGTATCACAAAATATTATCATACTGGGAGACTTCAACTACCCAAACATAGATTGGGTACATTACTCTAGCCCTAATACCCTAGCCCAAAGGTTCCTGGAATTCATAAATTCAAATGCACTGGAACAACTAGTCACCTCTCCCACTAGGGAGATAATATACTAGACCTGATCATCACAAACATGGGGACAAAATGCACCTTTGAAGTATACCCCTCACTAGTGAGATCCGACCACAAACTAATCACCCTGGATATACATATCCCACCTCCCCCCCCCAGCACAAAAGACCACAGTGAAAAACTTCTCAAAAGCAGACTTCACTCTTCTTAAGACTGAGATGGTATCTTTTAAGCCCACTGTGCCAGTGGATACCACATCCCACAATGCAGAATCCTTCACTAATGCTTTCTATGGACATCTCCAAGAATGCATGGATCATGCAATCCAAAACAAATCCAAGTCCCTCTCCACCAAATGTAAGTGTCCTGTCTGGTGGACCTCAGCCATAAACAAATTGTATAACAAAAGAAGGAAGCTACTGCACGTCAGAGCAAAATCCCATGAAGGGAAGACATATCTGATCAACATTAGCAGAAAAATATGTTCTCTCATAAAAACATCCAAGGCAAACTTTGAGAGAAAAATCGCTAAGGACACTAAAGATAACCACAAAGCCTTCTTCAGGTATGTTAGAAACCTGGGCGGAAACCCTCAGATATGCTCAGAGTTGGTTCACAACAACAAAAAATACACTGAACCCACAGATATTGCTAACATTCTGGCTGACAGGTTCAGTGCAAATTTCTCCCCTCCTTCACCCCCAAAAGAAGAAATACTTATCCCAGCTGAATGTAATCTCCCTGTCATCTCAGATGTCCAAGTGAGAACCGCCCTAAACAAAGCAAAAAACACAGCATCAATGGGTCCTGACGGTATCCCGGGGTGCGTGTTACGTGAACTCCAAGAGGAGCTAAACCCACACATAAAAATGCTATTTAACCTTAGCCTTACTTCAGGATATGTACCTGAACACTGGCGTACAGCACAAGTGGTCCCACTCCACAAGGGGGGTGCCTCTACAGACCCTGGAAACTACCGCCCTATAAGCTTAACTAGCCTGGTCTGCAAAGCTATGGAAAGAATCATTATGGAACTCATAAAACAGAGACATAGGGGACCTACAGACACTTGACCCCACCCAGTTCGGCTTTGTAAAGGGCAGATCCTGCCTTTTAAACCTGGTTGACTTTTTCGAAACAGTCACTAGAGCCATTGATGAGGGCAAAGCAGTCCATACAGCATACCTGGACTTGGCTAAGGCCTTCGACACAATACCCCACTCAGGCATCATAGATAAGCTAAACAGATTAAAAGTAAACCCTTATGTCACTAGATGGGTTGCAAACTGGCTAAAGGACAGAACCCATAAAGTTAAATTCACTGGAGCAATGTCAGACTCAAAGCCAGTCACAAGTGGTGTCCCACAGGGATCTGTCCTGGGACCCCTCTTGTTTGGCATTTATTTCTCAGATGTTAAAGCAAACATGGGAGGGCTGTGTCTGACAAAGTTTGCAGATGACTGCAAACTAGGCACCATAGTTGATACACCAGCAGACACACACAACCTACAAAAAGGCCTCACTGAAACAGACAACTGGTGCCGTAGTCACGCCCTTAAACTAAATGCCAAAAAATGTATAGTCATCCTTTTTGGAAAAAACAAAGTACCCACAAATTATCACATAGACAGCAACCCACCGAGTATGGAAAAAAGCAATCAGAGACCTAGGGACCCAAGTAGACAGCGACCTCTCATTTGACACCCACGTTGCCAAAGTGGTTAGAAAAACATTCTACCTTGCACACCTCATCATGAAGGGATTCACATCCAGATCCAAGGATGTCATTGCACCCCTTTATTCCTCCCTCATCAGACCCATGATTGAGTACAATGCCCCATTTGGTATGTACCTCACCCGGCATTTGCAACAGCTGGAGAGACCACAAAAGTACCTCACCAAAAGGATCAAGGGTCTCCAACATATGTCTTAGTCTGCCAGACTAAAGAAACTTCAACTCTATTCAGTAGTATACCACCTGCTCAGAGGTGATCTCTGCCTGACGTACAAGGCCATGTCCATACAGGATCTGATGGACATGCTCCACCTCAAAAAATCCAAATCCATCAGGACCACGAGAGCTAAAGACTTAAACCTCGGCAAAAGTATGAATAGGACATGCTGGAGGGATAGATTCATAACCCAGAGGCTTCCCATGCTTTGGAACAGGATCCCAGTTCATATTAGGCAGAGCCCCTCACTGACTCTCTACAAGAGAAATCTTGATGAGTGGATGGGAGATCGTAAGTTTACCCCAGGGACCACATCTGTGTCACTGCTAGACAGGGGAACAGTAAACTAATTCTATTATATAAGGGGACCTTCATTGTGTTTGTGTCAATTACTAGACAGAGGCACAGTATTCTAGATTTATTCTGTACATTTTTGTACCAGTTCATGGTGTGGTAAAAGCCACATCACTATGGCTAGGCTTACAAATGCCCCAGGGCAGATAGCCTAGTACTATACTATGAAACTATGAAACTATGAAATATGTCCACACATACAATCCACTAAGGCCAGCCACAACAAGTTGAATCTGTGAATCTTGAGGCAATGTTACACCTGCCCCAAGTACACAGACAACCCCCAACTCCCCCCAAGAAATACAAATATATGTGAGAGATGCAACCATCTATCCAAACTGGAGGCTGAGCTCCCTCAACTCAGTACTCCCAAAACTAGTCAGGAGGAGAAGGTAACCACGCACACCACAAACACAGTCCCACATAGACCTATCACAACTGCAAACCAAAGACATAAACACAGAAAATCATTCCCGGAGGCACAAATTACAAACACAGCACACCAACAGAGGCCTGTTAAGCGGACACCCAATGAAACAACTTCCAAACATAGCACATGCAACACATAGTACAAAAAGCTGGTGTGCCAAACAGTCACAGGCCAGAAGGAGAAACAACATGCCTGATACAGTTGTAATAGGTGACTCCATAGCGAGACACACTGCTGTCTCGCACACCAGACTGAACAAGGGAAAGGGAACAGTAAGCTGCCTGTAGGCTGCCACAATACGCCACATAACACAAGTATGCAGGTCACCCCAAAGCAAGTAGAAATATGATGCAGTCATAGTCCATGCTGGTGTGAATGACCTGAGATGTACCTCCCTAGACTACATGAAAAGAGACATAGATGAGCTCTCTGATTATGTAGTCCAGGCCAGTATGACACTCACCGTTTGCAGTATCCTACCCTTACCAAGAATGATGCCACAGTACAAACACGGAATGATCAGTTATAGCAAGTGGCACACTTACTGGTGTCATTCCAAGGGGATCCAATGTCTGTCTGCTTGGGATGTCATGCTTGACAAGCCACGCAGCTGTCCCTAGGATGGCTTGCACCTGTTACCCCTGGGCATCTGGATATTGGATAAGGCTTTTGCCACCTCCATAGAGCCTTTCATAGGCAAGGCTGAAAAGACTAACCCACCACCCTAGAAAACATAAGTGGAAAGAAACATAAGGGCAATGCTGACCAATGCCAGATGTGTAAACCCCAATATGCATGATCCCGAGGCCATCCCCAGTATGGAGAACATCAATGTCTGTG
This sequence comes from Protopterus annectens, assembly GCF_019279795.1. Lineage (NCBI taxonomy): Eukaryota > Metazoa > Chordata > Ceratodontiformes > Protopteridae > Protopterus > Protopterus annectens. The sequence goes on along the minus strand of NC_056741.1, from coordinate 1,763,678,208 downwards.
CAGTGACAGAAACCTGCTGCAAGCCTCCTGACAGCACACCAGCACTACCAGGTTATACCAGATATCATGTGTCATGGCCCCAAAACCTGGAACAAAACATAAAAGGAGGGTGAGTATCCATATTCAGCACAGACACCCATACGTCCAGGTAACTGACAATGCACAAGGCATTGGAGTCCACCCATGTGCAACTAACTGTAGGCAAGACTGCTGCACAGTCTGTAGCATGGTACAGATCACACTCTCACACACAGGAACCCCACCCAGCCGTCCTGAAGACACTGGACAGTATGAATGTCCCACCAAATACCAAACAAGATACCACAAATTACCACATAGGTGGTAAACCATTATGTATGGAAGGAGTAATCAGGGACCTAGGGACACAAGTGGACAGTAACCTGTTATGTGACACTCACATTGCCAATGTGGCTAGGAAGACTGTCTACATTGGACACCGTATCATGAAAGGATTCACATCTACATCAACAGAGGTCATTGTGCCCCTATACTGTTCTCTTATCACACCCATAATCTAGTACAATACCTCATATGGGATGTACCTTACCTGACACCTGCAGCAGTTAGAAAGACCTCAAAGGTACCTCACCAAGAGGATAAAGGTTCTCAAATATATGTCATATGCTGCCTGGCTGTAGACACCCCAGCTGAATGCAGTCACATGCTGCCTACACAGAGGCATTGCATGCTTGTTGTACAAGGCCATGCCCAACACAGGAGTAATGGACATGCTCCACCCCAGAAAACTCAAAGCCATCGGAGCTGTGAGAGTGAGAGATGTCAACCTCAACACATAATGAAATAGGATGTGCTGGAGGGACAGATACATAATCCAGAGGCTCCCCACACCCTGGACCAGAATCCCACTCCATGTTAGGCAGAGCCCCTCACTGACACTCTTCAACAGGAATCTTGCCAAGTGGATGGATGATCATAGAGTTACACTGGGGGTCTTCACTGTGTCATGTCCAGACAGAGGCACAGCAAAGCAAATCATAAATGGACATAATATTCACAAAGCAAGGGGTAGCGAAAGCCACACACACTCTGGCTAGGCTAACAAATGTCGTAGGGTGGATAGCCTAGTATGAACCTATGAACCTATGAAGATACAAATTGTACAGGACACTAAGGATAATCCCAAGGCTTTCACAACTGATGGTAGGAACCGTGTTGGGAATTCACAGATATGCTCTGAATCACACAAATATCACAAACAACATACCAAACACACACACACACATATTGCCAACATACATCCTGACAGGTGCAGTGCAAACCCCCCCCCCAGAATGCAAAATATCTATCCCAGCAGACTGCTGGCCCCCTGACATTGCAGATGCTGAGGTAACAGCCACCATCTACAAAGCAAAACACACAGCAGCAATGGTATGAGATGGTGTCCTGGGCTGAGTCCAACATGGACTCCAAGATGAATGGAATGCCAAATCACACTACTGCTCAATGTCAGCCTTACCACAGGATATGTACCCAAAGAGCAATGTACAACAACAGTGGTCCTTCTCAACAAAGGTGTTGCCTGAATGGATACTGAAAACTACCACCTCAGAATCCTGAGAAGCCCAGTCTGCACAGCTATGGAAAGGATCAGCATTTACCGCAGACATAAAGATATTGGGGACCTACTGACACTGGACCCTACCCAGTGTGGCTTTCTTAAGTGCAGATCCTGCCCCTAAACATGTTTGACTCAATTGAAACAGTCATTAAGGTCCTTGATGAGGGCAATGTGGTCCACACAGCGTAGCTGGACCTTGCAAAGGCTTCTATACAATACCCTACATGTTCATTATAGATATGCTCACCAGCTTAAATGTAAACCCCTATGTCAGTAGAGGGGTTGCAAACCAGACCAAGGACAGAGCAGACATGGTCAGACATGCTGCAGCCATGTCAGACTACAAAGCAGATATAACTGGCATCCCACAAGGCTTGGTCCTGGGATTTCCCTCGTCTGGTATATATGTCCCATAGGTACAGGCCAACTTGGAAGGACTGTGTCTGAACATGTTTGCAGAAGACTACAAATTGCTCACCATATATGATCCACCAGCTGACACAAGCATCCCACAAAAGGGCCACATAGAAACAGACAACTGGTGCCATAGCCATGTCAGCAAGCTAATCGCAGAAAAGTGTATAGTCAACCCCCGTGGATATACAGTAAGTGCCCACCAATTACCACATAGGTGTTAACCCATTACGTACTTAACATGTAATGAGAGACCTGGGGGCACAAGGTGATATATATCCTGCATTGGACAAACATGTGCTGTAGTGTTTACAGAAACATACCATATACCCACCTAATCATGAAGGTTGTCAGATCTAGATAAGGGGAGGTCATTGTGGCTCTGCAGTCATCCTTCATCAGCGTTACAATTGACTACAATAGCCCATGTGGGATGTACCTCAGCAGACACCTCCATCAACTGCAAAGTCCCCAACAGTGCCTCACCAGGAGTATCAAAGAGCTTGCACAGATGCCATGTGTTGCCTGATTAAACAAACTGCAGCTACACACACTGCCATACTGCCTACCCAGAGGCAAGCTGTGCCTGATGTATAAAGCCATGTCCAAGCTGGTATCAATAAACATGCTGCACCTTGTACAATCTGAATGGCAGTGAGCTATGCACATGAGAGACCTGAACCCCAGCACTGACTTACATAGGACAAGCTGTACTGCATGATCCGTAACACAGAAGCCACCCCCACCCATGAGTAAACTCCCAGTACAGGCTACCCATAGAGTCACTTATCGATTCTCCTCAAGAGGAATCTTGATGAGTGGATGGGAGATGGTAGCTTTATCCTGGGTATCACTGTCATGTCACAGGTAGACAGAGGCACAGTATACTAACCATGACATATGTCATGGCAAACTCCACTTACAATGTGTGTCGAAGGACAAACACACTCTCCGACTAGCATTAAAAATGGCCTAGGGCACATCGCTAGTGTTTGCAAATGTACACCTATGTTGTGGAATACACTACCAATGTTGGACAAGCCTGGTTTAAGTAGTTCATATCTGAACATAACGCAACATGGTCAGACGTGCACAACTGGCCCCTAACCAGGCTGTTGTGCTCACTATGGAAATGTAAAGCAGTGATAGGACTAAAGCCCAGGATACTGTCCACCACAGTCAAAGTACTGAACCAGTACACTATACAGTACTACAGTGTTAGGTCAGTGTGAAAGGATGTTGACAACTGTATGCAAAGTATCCCATGCAAACCCTGCAGGCACAGTATAATCCTGTTGTGTTTACACACAAAGCAGTTGTACAGTAACTACACAACATGACACACAACACACAACCATAAACGGGAGATATTTGTTGACATTCACACTCATCCACAAATGTGGTGGGCTGCAGTGTTCAACATATGGAATGCTCACACTGGGCATGCTCACACACTTTGATAAATGAGACATATGTCAGACAACATGCCATGGGAAGGCTGAACTGGACATGCTCACACACTTAGGCCAAATCTCAGTTTAGCAGTTGGCCACACATATCTGGTATTTTTATGTGTTATTCCAGGAACCAACCACATTACAGATATCTGCCCAGTGCACACAGTTAAATGACTACAGAGACATACATGATATAGTGGATCCCTCCCATATGCAAACATCTTCCACAGATACACAAGTTGTTCATACAAACAGGGAATGCTATGGCAATAAAGACGTGCAGACAGTCTATCAGCAACAAATAATGTGCATTTGACAATTAAACATATGGGTGTAGAGGTCAACACTAGGCTGTTTGCCCTAGGGAATGACAGCTTAGTGAGAGTGTGCTTGGCGTCTGCCTCCCCACAGGATGCACATTCCCCTTACTAAACAACGATGATGTCAGCACCCTATAAGTACAGCAGGAGAAGAAAAACCATCCAGTAATTTGAGTAGTGCGCTCTGCTAATGCGTCCATGTCAAGTGTCATAACATAGTCAAATAGGGGGTTGAATCCTGCAAATGCTCAGTGTGAGTGGGGTTGATGTGTGTGCAAGTCTGTGGGAGGGAAATGCCCCTTTTGGCAACTGGGAAAACACACTACAGGATGCACATTCCCCTTTCTAAACACTGATGATGTCAGCACCCTTTAAGTACAGCAGGAGAAGCGAAACCTCCCAGTAATGCGAATAGCACGCTCCGCTAATGCGTCCGTCTCAAGTGTCATAACATAGTTAAGTAGGGGTTTGAATCCTGCAAATGCTGTGTGTGTGAGGGGGCGTTGGTGTGTGTGCAAATTTGTGGGAGGGAAATGTCCCTTTTGGCAACTGGGAAAACACACTACAGGATGCACGTTCCCCTTTCTAAACACTGATGATGTCAGCACCCTATAAGTATAGCAGGAGAAGGGAAACTTCTCAATAATGCGAATAGCGCACTCCACTAATGCGTCCATCTCAAATGTCATAACATAGTTAGGTAGGGGTTTGAATCTTCCAAATGGCAAGTGTGTGTGTGTTTGGCTTAGGGGGATTAGTGTGTGTGCAATTATGAATGAGGGAAATGTCCCTTTTGGCAACTAGGAGAACAGACTACAGGATGCACATTCCCCTTTCTAAACACTGATGATGTCAGCACCCTATTAGTATAGCAGGAGAACTGCAACTTCCCAGTAATGCGAATAGCTCATTCCGCTAATGCTTCTGTCTCAAGTATCATAACGTAGTTAGGTAGGGTTTTGAATCCACCAAATGGCAAGTGTGTGTGTGTTTGGTGGAGGGGGGTTAGTGTGTGAGAGAAATGTCCCTTCTGGCAACTAGGAGAACAGACTACAGGATGCACATTCCCCTTTTTAAACACTGACGATGTCAGCACCCTATAAGTACAGCAGGAGAAGGGAAACCTCCCAGTAATGCGAATAGCGCGCTCTGCTAATGTGTCCGCCTCAAGTGTCATAAGTTAGGTAGGGGTTTGAATCCTGCAAATGGCAAGTGTGTGCATTTGGCTGAGGGGGGTTAGTGTGTGTGAGAGAAATATCCCTTTTAGCAACTAGAAGAACAGACTACAGGATGCACATTCCCCTTTCTAAACAATGATGATGTCAGCACCCTATAAGTATAGCAGGAGAAGGAAAACCTCCCAGTAATGCGACTAGCGTGCTCTGTTATTGTGTCTGTCTCAAGTGTCATAACATAGTTAGGTAGGGGTTTGAATCCTGCAAGTGTGTGTGTTTGGCTGAGGGGGGGTTAGTGTGTGTGAGAGAAATGTCCATTTTGGCAACTAGGAGAACAGACTACAGGATGCACATTCCCCTTTCTAAACACTGATGATGTCAGCACCCTATAAGTAAAGCAGGAGAAGGGAAACCTCCCAGTAATGCGAATAATACACTCTGCTAATGCATCCATCTCGAGTGTTATAATATAATTAGGTAGGGGTTTGAATCCTACAAATGGCAAGTGTCTGTGTTTGGCTGAGGGGGTTAGTGTGTGTGAGGGAAGTGTGCCTTTTGGCAACTAGGAGAACAGACTACAGAATGCACATTCCCCTTTCTAAACACTGATGATGTCAGCACCCTACAAGTACAGCAGGAGAAGGTATGTGGCATGGACAATGACTGAGTCATATGTGTCCATGCCTCTGACTGACCTGTATGCTTGTGTTATGTGGTGGCCCATAGTGCCCCACAGGCATATCACTGTGACCTTCACCTTGTCCAGCCTGGTGAGCGTGACCACACTGTACTGGACAATAAAGGTAGCTAACACAACTGTGGCAGGTGTTTTGTCTAGCCGTACAGGCTGTGACTGGCACACAGGATTTGTGTGCTATGTGTTATGTGTGATGTGTTCAGGCATAACATATGCCTGTGTGCCAGCTGCAGAGGTGTGTGCCGCTCAGGCAGGATGCTATTCTAAGGCTCCACGAATGGCCCAGTGTGTTCACATGCTTGTATTGCTGTCAGTGTAGGTCTACATCAGACTAGTATTGCAGTCACTGTAGTATTGCATGCCACCTGACAGGTTATGCCAGTACTGGGTTCAGAGTGCTTAGTCCCCAGTTTGGCTATGTGGTTCCATCTCATACATATGTTGTATGTCCATGTGTAGGGGAGAGGGTTGACTGTGTTAATGTGGCAGCTGTGACATTGCCACATGACCCACATATTCCACAACTGTAGCATAGAGGTGACTGACAACTGACCTTTGAACATGCTACCATAGTATTGTGATTGCCATGGTGATTAACAGCACATAGGGCCAATGGGGAACAAGGTACATAGGTTCATAGGTTCATAGCGTCATACTAGGCAATCTGCCCTAGGGCATTTAAGAACCTAGCCAGAATGTGTTTGGCTGTCACCATCCATTGTAAATATATCTTGCCATGCCCTTTTCTGAGGTTACTATACTGTGCCTCTGTCTAACAGTGACACAGAAGTGATACCTGGGGTAAACCTACAATGTCCCATCCACTCATCAGGATTCCTCTTGAAGAGAGTCAATGAGGGACTCTGCCTAACCTGGACTGGGATTTTATTCCACAGTGAAGTGAGCCTCTGGGTTATGAATCTGTCCCTCCAGCATGTCCTATTTATTTCAGTGCTGAGGCTCAGGTCTCTCAAGCGTGTATCCCGATGGGATTTGGATATTCTCAGGTGCAGCATGCCCATTAATTCCGGGTTCGACATGGTGTTATACATTGGGCATGGATTGCCTCTGAACAGGCGGTATGCCACTGAGTAGAGCTGGGGTTTATTTAACCGGTCAGCATATGGCATCTGTTTGAGCCCTTTGATCCTCTTGGTGAGGTAGTTGTGGGGTCTTTCCAGTTGCTGCAGGTGTCTGGTAAGGTACATCCCGACAGGGGGATTGTACTCAATTATGGGCCTGATGAGGGATGAGTAAAGAGGCACGATGTCCTCCTCTGATGTAGATGTGAATCCCTTCAGGATGGGGTGGGCTATATACAATGTCTTTCTAACCACTTTGGCCACGTGGTTGTCAAATGAGAGATTGCTATCAACTTGGGTCCCCAGGTCCCTAATTACTTCTTCTGTACATAATGGAGTACCAACTATGTGGTACTTTGTGGGCACTTTGTTTTTGTCAAAGGGGATGACTATACACACTTTTGCATTCAGCTGGAGGCCATGGCTCTGGCACAAGTTGTATGTTTCTATGATACCCCTTTGGAAGATGCTTGTGTCAGCTGGAGAGTCAATTATGGCGGCCAGTTTGCAGTCATCTGCATATCTGGTCAGCCACAGTCCTTCTGTGTTGGCCTGCACCTCCGATAAATATATACCAAACAAGAGAGGTCCCAGGACTGAGCCTTGTGGGACACCACTCGTAACTGGTTTGGAGTCTGGCATGGCTCCAGCAATTCTAACCATGTGGGTTCTGTCCTTGAGCCAGTGTGCAATCCATCTAGTGACATAGGGGCTTATATTTAAGCTGGTGAACTTCTCTAGAATGCCCGAGTGGGGTATTGTTTAGAAGGCTTTTGCGAGGTCCAGGTAGGCTGAGTGAACCACCTTCCCCTCGTCAATGGCCTTGGTGACTGTTTCAAAGAAATCAACCAGGTTTGAGAGGCAGGATCTGCCCTTAACAAAGCCAAACTGGGTATGAACCAGTGTCTGTAGGTCCGCAATATCTATATTTATGTGGTCCATGATGATCCTTTCCATAGCTCTGCAGACCAAGCTAGTGTGGCTTATGGGGTTATAGTGTCCAGGATCCATTGAGGCACCACCTTTCTGTAGAGGGACCACTGTTGCTGTACGCCACACTTTGGACACATATCCTGTAGTAAGGCTGGGATTGAACAGTAGGTTAATGTTTGGTTGTAGCACGTCTTAGAGGTCATGTAGGACACAGCCCGGGACACTGTCTCGTCCCATTGATGCAGTGTGTATTGCTTTGGAGAGGGTGGCTCTTACCTGAGCATCTGAGATGTCAGGGGGGCAGCACTGTGCTGGGATACATATTTGCCCTTTCAGTGTGGAGGGGGGTGAGAAGTTTGCACTGAACCTGTCAGCTAGAATGTTGGCAATGTCTGTGGATTTGGTGTTTCTATTGACATTTTGGACTACCTCTGAGCATATCTGGGAATTACCACCCAGGTTCCTAACATAACTAAAGAAAGCCTTGTGATTATCCTTAGTGTCCTGTGCAATTTCTCTTGAAGCTGGCCTTAGACAATCTTATGAGTGCCTGTAGTTATTTGCTAATATTGATCAGTGATGCCTTCCCTATTTGGGAATTTGCTGTATCATTTAGTAGCTTCCTCCTTCTATTGTGTAGTTTGTTTATGGCTGGGGTCCACCAGACAGGACGTCTGCCTTTGGAGGATTGGGTCTTGGTTTTATTCGGCATCACATGATCCATGCATTCCTGAAGGTGTCCATAGAATGCATTTATAGAGGAATCTGCGGTCTGGTCTGTAGTTTCCACAGGCCTGGGGGGCTTTGAAGGTTTCCACCTCAGTTTTGAGGAGTGTGAATTTGCTTTAGAGAAGTTGTTCACTGTGGTGTTCTGGGCAGGGGGTGGGGTCAGGATGTGAATATCCAGTGAGATTAGTTTATGGTCCGATCTTACCAGTGAGGGATACACTTCTGGTCTGGAGGATAGAGTCCCCATGTTGGTGATGATCAGGTCCAGTATGTTTCCCCTTCTTGTGGGAGTGGTAACAAGTTGTTCCATAGCATTTGAGCTCATATATTCTAGGAATCTTTGGCCTAGGGTGTTGGAGCTAGAGTCATGCTCCCAGTCCATGTTTGGGTAGTTGACGTCGCCCAATATAATGGTGTTTGGAGAGACCTTCATATTTCCACTGTTCACAGGACATCCGAGTGCAGTTCTTGGGTTTGGGAGGGTGGTCTGTAGCAGGCTATAACCTGGAAGGCTGTTTCACCCATTGTTAGTTGCACATGGATAGTCTCTGATGCTTGGTGCTTTGCCACCAACCTGGAGGTGTGGGTATCTTTGATGAATATCAATACTCCCCCTCCATTTGTGGTTTGTTCCAAGTTTTGGGGCTGAAAAGCATGGTATGAGGTTAAACCTGGTAATGCTGGTGTGCTCTCAGTAGCCCAGAACCAGGCATCTGTTACTGCACAGATATCGATGTTCTCCATGCCAAGGAGAGTTTCGGGTGCATGCATCTTGAGGTTTAGACTTCTGGCATTGGGTAGCATTACTCTTAGTTTCTTATCCCTTGTGATACCTATGCAGGTGGGTTTGTCATTTGAGCCTTGCCTAACATAGGCACTATGGGGGTAGCAAGAGCCTTTGCCAATATCTGAAAGCCCAGGGGTGACAGGTGCAGGCCATCCCTAGCGAAGCAGGTGGTTCAACAGAAGATGAATATGTGAGGGTGTAGTGCCTGTGATTAGTTAGCAGTAGCATATATGACTGCTCACATGGACACATGCCAGGTAAGTCATATGCAATGTGTCACAGGCAACGTACATGTGAACAGGACACACAGTGACATTCTGTCAAGTGAGACATGGGCATACATATAGTAAGCTATGCAGATGGCACTAGGAGTCCACAGAAGCTCTATAACTATGCATTGCAGGTGGGATCAGTATTCCAGGGTAATTGCAAGCAAACATGCATGCAAACAAAGCTACAGTAAACAGGGCTGCATGTAGTCCATTGTACAACAAACAAGCTGTACCACTTCCAGTAGGTAACACTGCTAATATGCAGGCACTATGCACATGTACATGGAAATACATGGGTCAGATGGCTAGGGTCCAGTCTCAGCACACACAAGTGTACAGACCATGTACTGTCAGGATGTACAATAACTGGATGGAAACCCATGTGCTCAAACCTGCAGTAATACACATGTGAAATAACAGACACTGAGCCTTCACTCAGTGGTTCCATACTTAGTAGGATGTATGCTACCTGGCCTGCCACCACAGTATCCCTGACATATATGGGGACTATCCCTCCTGTGACAGTTAATTTTGTGTGTTGGGGCTGTCTAGCATGGTATGAGATGTGAGCTTGCAGTGCTAGGGTGCTCCTGTGTGTTCTGTACCAGTCGTGTAGTACTGCACACATATCAACATCCTCAAACATCCGCATTGCAGAGTCCAGTGTGGGCAACATGCTACTTGCAGTTTACATGTCCATCATTGCGTATTACTACATTCATTACCTTATCCCCTGTGCTACCTATGTATGTAGCCTTCTGTTGACATCCTTACCACCAGTATGCCAACATGTGCAAATGATACACTATGGTACTTACCATGGGTGTAGACAACAGTACATGACAATCACACCCTTACTGCATCAGGCATGCTGTGATATACCCACAATTAATTCAGCACACAGTACTGTTAACAACATGATACTATTACTACATGTCTATGTGGTCACCCTGTGCATCAGCAACATGTTAACCTGTACCTGCACAGTTGTTACAGATTGCAGGAGGTGGCACAGTTTCATCATATGCACAGGGTGTGAACTTGGTATGCCTGAGTCAGCCACCGATACCACCGATTGACATGTATGTGTATGTGTGTTGGTGAGGGACAGCAGTAGAAGGTGGGGCAATGTTGATGCAGTGTGTGCATTTATGCGGTAGCCCTAGGTGTTGTCAATTCGCATGTGTGTATGGATGCACAAAGTTCCACCTCATGGCTGCCATATACTGGTGTTTGTGGACAGCCACAGACTGTACCTGCCAGGTCATACAGATCAGTGTCTCTGGCCACGGACACGGTACCTGTGCCTTGCAGGGGTGCTACAGACTGTATCGGTTACTGTCATCAGAAGCAGGTGTTCATTGACTGGACACAGATCCCTGTCGGGCCTGGCCAGAGCCACATGCACGTGGTCTCCTGGGGCGGTCTGATGACAGCACAGACCCAGCATTGTCGGGGCTGCTGCTGGCACTATGGGGGCAGCCGCGGCCCTGTTGTCGTCCGCGATGACTGCCAGCTGCTGCTGTTGCTGGCATACGCCCACGACGATGCCTCAACCATCCACCATCGCCCTGGATCATGGACATGTAGTTGTGGAACTGGTCTAATATGTCCCCACAACGTCTGTCTATGACATCGGTGAAGTTATGGATGGCAGCCGCAATGTCACGCATACTGTCAGTCATGGCTGTGCGACATGCTGTCAGCTCCCTCAGGCCCTGTCTGGTGTACTGTTCCATACGTGACTGTGCCTGCATGACAGCCCGAAACATAGCTGAGGTTGTAAGACCTCTGTGGGCACATCTGACAGGGGCAGTACACCCATGGATGCTCCCACGAGAACCCCTGCACATCTGTCTGTGTGGTACCATCTCTGGGCCATGCCCATGGCTGCTGTGTGGGGAGGCATGTGCCACAGATACCACATTACCCTGGTCAATATCCACTGTATGCTGTCCATCACCTAGGGACATTGGTGACAAAGGGTGTATTGGCAGGATAACTGTGCGCATTGATGGGGTCGAGAGCTGTGTACTGTCAATCGGCTGACCAATGGCGGACCCTGGCATACCTTCCTGTGCCATTACACAGATGTCATCATTATCAGTACCCATAGCACCTGATTCAGGTTCCCTGCTACATGACACCAGAGCAGCACCAGAACCTGTGGGAGGGAAATAGGAAACACAGTTTACAATGTCTACACATTACCAGTGATGCACACATCCACACATGCACAGGTCCAGACATGCACACATGCACACATGCACAGGTGCACACATGCACAGGTGCACACATGCACATGCACACATGCACAGGTGCACACATGCGCACATGCACAGGTGCACACATGCACACATGCACAGGTGCACACATGCACACATGCACACATGCACATGTGCACACATGTGCACATGCACCCATGTGCACATGCACACATGCACACATGCACACATGCACACATGTACACATGCGCACATGCACACATGCACACGTGCACACGTGCACATGTGCACACATGTGCAGGTGCACACATGCACACATGCACAGGTGCACACATGCACACATGCACACATGCACAGGTGAACACATGCACAGGTGCACACATGCACACATGCGCACATGCACACATGCACACATGTACACATGTGCACATGCACAGGTGCCCACATGCACACATGCACACATGCACAGGTGCACACATGCACACATGCACAGGTGCACACATGCACACAGTTTCACAAAATTGTACAGTACTCAGTATGCGTGATATCAACACACAGACACACCTACATGCATACAAAGAGCACTACTAAGTGAGCCTAATATTACTATTACTATCAAGACTATTACAGATATTGTTAATACACACTCACCAGCATGGATAGGCTGCATTGCTGTTACACCGGAGGGATCTGCAGATGTGAAGAAACTAATGTCAGTGGGCACAACTGTGCCATTCTTACTGAGTATGATACAGGTCAGTAGTACAACAGTCGCCTTTCACAGGTCAGCTACTAATATTGAGGATATCACACTTGCACATTAAATACTATGGTGACAGCTACAAACCAAGGACACACCTCACACATGCATTAACTACCAGTGTACACAACAGTCAACTATACATATGGCATATTACCTGCCCGTTCACTGTCTTGCTGCTGCGTGGCTCCAGCCTCCATCATAATCCATGTCTGCTGCTGTTGTTGTTGCTGGCGGACTGGAGCCACTACACTCATGAGTAGTCCCTCCAGTCTGGTGAGTGGGGGATGTGTAGCCACCCCACCACCTGTGGCGACCTGTTGCCTGTGAATATCCGACACACGCTGATGGACATTTCTGATTAAATCACTGCAGTGATGTCGTACTTGCTCATATGTCCTATTATGCATGCCTATGTCATTTACCCGATGGACCAGGTCATGCCACAGTGCAGCCCTCTCCTGCTGATTCTGGCTGGTGCGGGAAAAGAGTATTGCATAATCCCGCACCAGGCTCTGGTGTATCTCCTCATCCTCAGCTGTGGAGTAAGAGGGATTCCGCGGGTGAGCCATGTACCTGAAAAAGAAAATAACCTGATATCAGCAATATATGTCAGCAGAATTTGACACACATACTACACATGCTACTCGACTGTTATGATACAACATATCTCACATATATAGCATCTGTCTGTCTATTGATGGATACACATGTAAATGGCCAGGTATCAGTGCTCAGCCAGCAACTGTGCAACAGTACCTGGCACACTCCATACGACATACTACCAAACCCCAGCAGTCAAAACACTGATTCAGGTCCAGAGCACCTCCTCACTCTGGGGGTTTGTATCTAGGTACTGTATGGCCTACATCATCAACTACTGTGAGCTGACCACACACTAATTGCCCTGGATATACATATCCCACCTCCACCACCAGCACAAACGACTATAGTGAATAACATTGCAGATGCAAACTTTACACTTTGTAACAGTGACATGGTATCGTTTCAGCCCACTGGGCCAGTGGCAGATACAACCCACAATGCTGACCCCTACACAAATGCTTTCTACAGACATCTCTGAGAATGCATGGATCATGCAATCCCATATATGACCAAGACACTCTCCACAAAGGGACAGCATCCTGTCTGGTGGACCCCAGCCATAGACAGATTGTATTACAAAAGATGGAAGCTACTGCAAGACAGAGCATAATTTCATAAAGGGAAGGCATGTCTGAGCAGCACTAGTAAGGATCTATTTTCCATCATACAAACATCCATGGGCAAATTTGAGAGGGAAATCAAGAGGGACACTACAGATAACCAGAAGGCCTTCTTCAGTTATGTTAGTAACCTGGTCAGAATCCATCCTCTATGCCCATAGTTAGTACACAACAACAAATATTTCAATGAAACCACAGATATTGACAGCATTGTGGCAGACAGGTTCAGTGCAGGTGTCACCCCGCCCTCTCCCCCAAAATAAGACATAGTTATCCCAGCTGACAGTAACCTCCCTGTCATCACAGATGTCCAGGTGAGAGCCGCCCTCATGAAAGCAGAATACACAACATGACTGGGACCTGATGGTATCCCCAGTTGCATGCTACATAAACTCTGACAGGAGCTAAACACACACATAGAAGTGCTATGTAACACTAGCCTGACTACAGGATATGTACCTGTACACTGGCACACAGCAGCAGTGGTTCCACTCCACGAAGGAGGCACCTCAACATACCAATACAATACAACACAATACATTACATTACAATACAATACTATACAATATGCTATTGCCCCTGGGACTACAGCAGCCTACTGTTCTGCTACCCTGACCATTGTGACACATGTGGTGTGATGGTACCTGCTGCTGTCACACAGTTACACAGGGTGACTCATATGGCATATTACCTATCTGACTAATATTCAGCAGGGGTATGTGTGACATGTACTCATGGGGAGTCTTGCTTCTTAACACTGTGTGGTTTATTGCAGGGTATGTCTTATCTGTGGGTAGGAACTTTTACCTACACATGTGCTCTCTATTGCAGTGGCATGGATGACACACAGCAGTCATTTAGGTTGTGGATGGTGTGAGGTGTTACTATGGTTGTTGGACATCTGTCATGGGTGTGACTTGCGTATGTTAATCCGGGAGTGGTAACCTCTATGTGGGTAGTATGTGTGTACTCTGTGTGTCAGTCACTGTGCATTGGTAATGTGCCTGAGTGCATTGTCACAGTGTTGTACATGTCACTGTGTCCTTCTCCATATCTGTAGCTGTCATGTGAGGTCCATACCATGGCATCCATTATGTGGTGTTGAGGGGTACACCGACCTACATGTCCATAGCTGACACACCATGTCTGCTGACACATACCATGTGCAGGTTTTCCAGGAATAGTGTGCCACTGTGAATATCATTGGGGGCACTATTATACACATTTATGACCCTGTTCACCACTGGCACATGCAGTGGTGGGCAGCCAATCACATATCTGGTGGTTACTGGTGTAGGTGATTTGAAATGGGGTATGGTACTCCGGTTTTGACACTGGTGTTCACTCCATGCCTTTGTCACCAGGCACCTGTTGCAATACATCTGTACACATGTGCCTCACTCAGAATATATATACATCTCTCTCTCTCTCTCTCTATATATATATATATATATATATATATATATATATATATATATATATATATATATATATATATATATATATGTATATAGATATATCTATATGTGTATATATATATATATATATATATATATATATATATATATATATATATATATATATGTCTGTATACATATACACATATATATATAGATGTACATATATTGCTATAGATCTGGAGGGGGGCACAGAGGGGTGAGAGTGACAGAGGGGTGGGACAGGGGGTGTTGAGGTCATCATATACAGTCATACCTGTAGATAGTCAGATCAGTCTGTTTATGTATATGTAGCTACATATATCTATATCTGTATGTGTGCATTACATATATATGTTTGTACATATTCTATCTATCTACATCTGTCTATGTATTCCTACATCTCTCTCTATGTATGTATACATATATGCATATCATATATAAATATATATATATATATATATATATATATATATACATACATACATATTTTGACATACATACGTATCCATATGATAGACACAACAACAAACTAGAACCAAAAACAAAACTGGCGAAAATCAAGAATAGATAACAGGAGTCTTTGGAGCCAGAAGTATCCACAAATAAATAGCTTGAACGTGATTTTATTTGAAATAAACAAAGCATTTTTGCTACTGAAATGAACAGTAACTTCCTCAGAAGGAATGATATGATAGACAGGTATATCAACATGTTTGTCTACCATACCGTATACACACACTAACATACTGCTAAACATACATAACTGTGAAACCTACTTTGTACATTGCACTACAACCTACAGTCAACCTACATTGATATGTGCACATAGATGCTCTCACATACAAATGTATGTACAGCCTTCACTGATAGTTGCTGTATGTCCCCTGCCCTTTACACATCTTCATATACATATGGATACAGACCAATGACACATATGGAGGGTTCACAGTATGTAGACTTTTATAGTATTACTTTATATTACCTGTGTTTGTCACAGCTGCTTGTGTTGCCATCTGGTTTTCTATCCTGCTGCTCCACTTCCCAGTTATCAGCTTTCAGGTGGCTGTTGCTGAACAGTTTTGTTTGTGTCTGCTTAATTTCAATTTTCTCTGTCTCTGTCTCTCTGTCTGTCTGTCTGTCTGTCTGTCTCTCTCTTCCTCCTCAGGGTGCAATGAAAGTATTGCATGTGTAGACTGGGAGTACAGCATACTTTTGTAGGTATCTGCATATGCCCATGTGATGGCCTCTGCACCAATTGTTAGCCAGCATTTGCTAATTGCTTGCAGCCAGTTGTGTACTGATTGCAGTTCTCACTGTGATTTCAGAACAGTGCTATAAAAAGGTATGTGAGATAGGCGTTGCCCTTTCAGATTTTAAGGGCAGGAACCATGCTGGTATGCTGTGGACAATGTTCTGTGAGTTTAAAGGTTGGTATCTCTCTCATATTTCCAGCTGTGTTGTAGATTAACATCCCTCCATTCATTTCTCCAGTTTCCTGTACTAACTGTGTATGTACACTGATACCTACAACTACTACTACTGTTAATGTGTGTGTGTGTGCTTTCCTTTCACTTTTGATTGCACTTTGTTGCTAAGGCTTCAATATTTGCCCTTTATAGTCACTACTTGTATGCCTGCTAGGTGTCCTGACTGTAGTGTGCTGCTGTAGCTTTCCTATTTTCCATGTACATTCACACCTTGGAATGCTTGCTATAACTGCTAGGGTGTTACAACATGCAGTGTGGTCTGGCCATGGTGTGGGCCTTGACATCTATTAGGGTATTTGAGTATGCTGCTGAGCAGGCCCCAGAGACTCTCAGGTTCATCTGTTATCTGCCTCATGGAATGGTACATATCAGTGGGGTACACCCATTAAATTGTCTGGTATGCTGCAGTTGTGACTGTGGGTTAGCATGAGCATATGTATTACTACACTTATTCTGCCATGTAAGTGGTGAATACTTTCAGGACTCCATAGTTACCATTGCATGTGTTGTTACACCTTTCTGCCTACTGTTTTTACATTTCACATGGAGTCTGTGGGGCATCCATGTAAGTCATTCACTGTTGGTATGTCTAGGCTCTTAACTATTCAAATATGGTGGTGTCAGACCTCTCATGTGTATAATTATTTGCAGGTTGTCCTCATTTCTGCCTCATATTTTGGTCAATATCTCATGCACAGCTTTTTCTGGCAAATCACTCTGGGCTCAAGTCAGAATATAGTGACAAACATTCAAGTTCCAGACTTCATACCCTTCCAAACATCCCACAAAATGCAGACCCTGTTACTCTCTGAACTGTCTGCATCTGTTGTAACATTATTTGTAATGTGTCCCTGGTTTTGGGCCTTTGCTCCACATATTTTATTACTTGGTCCGGATGTGCTCCTGTAAGAAGTTGTGGGGTATGGGCAGTGATTATCCTGCTGTGAGTACGTGTGTGGCTTGCAAGGTGCTACAGTGACATTATTACCTACTAGCTACCAACTAGCATGGCTGGTTCACACACTACTATTATGGAAAACCACTAGTTTTGGCAGTAATTCTAAATGACATGCTTTGTGTACTACACATCCTATATTCCCTTTACATTCATTCCTACTATTACATGATTTATTTATTTTAGCACGATGCTCTTGTATAAGAGTCATGGTTTAGTGGTAAGTCATGTATACTACTGTTTCCAAGGTCCTGGTTTTGGGACTGCCAGTGGGATTTTATTTTGCTTCTGAACTGACTACAGGACCTGTCAATCAAAGTGACTAAGGCACTTTTAAGCAGTTGTAACTGGGTTAGCGCTGGTTTTCGTGGAGCTCACGCATGCGCACTGGCGTTTAGCACACACACGCAAACCCGCTTACAACCGCTTAAACGTGGTTACTCTTGCGCACACCCGCGCTATTTTCTTTGAAAGAAATGAAAATGGGGAGACAGGAAAGTGGTGAAAAAGGGGACACAAAGAGGGTAAGACAGTAGGGAAACAAGCTTGGGTTTTGCAGGAGGGATGTAGGTAAGGCCCATAGCTGCCTATTCCTTCATCAGCAACAGCTGAGCATATGTTTGTAATTTGATGTGACATTTGATACCTTCCACTCCTGAGGGAGGTGTAAGGACAACAGTAATACTTGTACAGCCAATTGTAATTGATAGTTTCTATGTCTGGTAGACATATGTCCGGAATGGGCAGCTATGTATGGGGCGTAATTTTTTTTGTGGGTACAGAGTGCCCCCCTTTTTTTTTTTCAGGTGAGAGTGGTATGTCAGGTGAGGGAAGTCAGTATAGCTGGGGAGGTAGGTTGGGTAGGTCAACAGACAAGACAAACAAGACGCATACAGGGGCGGTGTATGACACGTGTGGGGGGGTTACACAATTGACGGGGACGAAGGTTTGGATATCCAGAGCCCATGAGCCCACAGATGGCAACAGTGGAACTGATATCCCCACCCATAGGCAGTTGCCACTGTTCCTTCACTGCCCAGGATGGGGCTGTGCTGGGGGCTGTGTAGGCCGGGCAACAGGCATGCCCGTAAGTTGTGCCACCCATGCCTCAAGCTGGCGTAGGGGCTCGAGAACAGAGTCCCGAATCTCCCTACGCACCACAGTCCGGATGCTACAGAGGGTGAGTGGTGGTTCTCCTCCGGCCACACTTGCAGAGGGGGGGCGAGCCCCATCCCCTGCAGCGCTTCCACCCACAGGTGGCACAGGGTCACCGGAGGAGGGTCCAGACTGGGCACTAGTGCCAGGTGCACTCGCCAGCTGAGGTGGGAGAGGTGGGTCTGCTGGAACCCGCCTTCCCTGTCGTTCTGTGTTTTGCATTATGTCATGACAGTTTGGATTAGTAACATACAGTACCATTCGCAATTAGTTGTAAAAGCATGCATTAGTATTCCCATTAACCAAACACCCAGATATTCACACCATTGAACAGCAAGCATAACACATGCATAATTTGAACAGCAATACACAGTCCAACAACATGCAGGGTTGATTGATGGCAACAGGCCATCAGGTTTGGATGTATGAACAGGGCAGATGCATCAACGGACATGCAGATATTTAGGACCCATCAGGACAAATGTCCAGGGGTGTTAATTGTGATTGCACATACCATTTTCACGTGGAATGGATTATATGTGGTTATAGGGTGGGGTGAAAAAAATATTATTAACACCTTCGAATAACAATACATATGCTGTACATTTCTAATAGCTACAGATATATACACACTACTGTTCTAACTACAGTTTCCTATATGATAACTACTTCACTTTGGTGATAGGACTGTTACTGCTACATCAATATACATTTTATTGTTATTCATACACGTTCATATCTGGCTTTGTTCAGCAACATCATCCTGCTACATTTGCTTTATATAGCTATAGACAACTGTGGATGTTTGATATTTCAGACAATCATACTATCTGCATATTGCAGACTGAGAGCAACATATCCAGATTTTGGGATACACATTCCAGCTGCAGCAACACTTTGGACACATTTCGAAGTTTGGTTCTACTTGTCACATTCATTTCATTCTGTACTGACTGCAGTATACTTTATACAGGGGTTATTACTACTTTATTGGTGGATTCATAACTCTTTCTCACACCCTCTCACTTGTTTTCATTTTACTATTCAGGATGGCTGCAGGTTGTGCACTATGATATTATAGGTGGGGCATCTTTATTTCAGAATTTATTTCAGACATTTTCATTTTTCTGTTTGGATTTCAGACTGCAACACACTTTTGTAATCAAGCAATACTTGCAAACACTTTTACACTGTTACTTTCACATTTTATTACTTAGTGACTACACTGCACTCTTTTGCTAATTGTCATACTTTTATATTTCTTTACAGTTACTGGGAGTGGATTACTGACCTGCCTGGTGGCGCAACCGCACCAGCCTATCGCCATAGGCTCGTCAGTTCACAGAACGGACATCTGCATCTGTAATATAAATGAAGTAATATTGGAATACACATCTCCATAATATCAGCTAATTTAATTTCTTACATACATAATTAAATGTAACTTACTCAGTAGTGGGGCGTTGGGCATTTGCCGGGCCTCCTGTATCCAAAGGTTCAATTGGTCCCGCTTGCGTCTCTTCAGGTCCGCATGGTGGTGACGGACCTGCTCACCAGTCCTTGGAATCCCTGTGGCACTGGTAAGATCATGAGCCAACCGGTCCCACGCCTCAGCCCTATATGCTCCCCACAGGACCTGGCCCTGCATGAGTTGGGACTCATGATTGTGGACTAGGAGCCAGACCATGTATCTGGACTCCTCAATGCCCCACCTCTGTGCTCGAAAGCAACTACCCTCACCTACACCTGACATTCTGGCTGCAAGTCAGTTCTACAATCGTTTATGCTGTGTATTCCCACCTATGGGGCTTATATATGCCGTTTTTCCCGCACTTATCTGTGATTGGCCATTTTGGAATTGTATCCACTTCACAATACCTGCTTTGTCATGCTCCACTTTCTATTCATTCCTATATATTTGCTATTACTGCATTTCTGAGTACAACTGTCGTAGCTTAGTGGTTCAGTACCTTGACTATGGTGCATGGTATCCTGGGTTTGAACCTGGCCACTGCTTTTTATGACAGGCTAGGGGGTTTGTCTGTGTAAAGGCATTTTTGTTACAGCTTGCTCAATGTTGCCCGCCGGTTAGCTTGTTAGCGCGGTACGCAGCTCCGCGCAAACGGGGTGCACTGGCTTGCACCTCATTTGGCTGTCAGCACGCATAGTACACTCAACTCAGCAAGGGGCACACAGTTTGAGCGTGTGAAACCACTGCTCAGCTATGGGCACTCATTTTGCACCTGTTAAACCACTGCTCACCTACGGGCAGATGCGCTCACCTTGTTAAACTGTAGCTCAGCTATAGGCACAGCTGGCATTTTTTTATTGTTTTGTTACCTCACATTTCTTCAAAATAAATGGACTATTTCATTACATTTTACATAAAATGTGATTTTATATGTGTACATATTTGTCAGGGACTTGTTTCATGCTTATTTTGCTAAAAATAAAAGTTGGTGTTGTGGGGGCTCCAACCATGAATGCCTGCTCTTCAGCTGACATCTCTACCGCTACGCTATTGCTTTTTGGCCTACTTTGCATATTTAGTTCTTATATGCTTTCCCACTGACTGCTAACTGTAGCTGCGCTACGGGCACGCCCGCGCAAACGAGCACACACACGGGCAAACATCTTTACAATTTAAAAAAAATATATAACATGTTCATTTATATATTTTCTGTTCATAGTCTGTGGGAGCATGTGTTGTGTTGTGTTTATTCACATTTCCGTGGACTCTGTCGTGGGTGTTTACTTTGGGAACTTTTACTCTTCTGCGGGCGTGTCCGTTTGCAGGGCTTGGCCTACGGACACGCCCCCTACTGTCTTACACGGACCGTGTTAGCCTTAGGTGTGATTCAGCATGCTCTCATGAATATGCAAAGCATGCTGACATCACTCTGTTTAACTGCAGCCTCAGTGTAAGAGTTATAACTCTTACACAGAGGCTTCGTGAATCCTTACCATGCTCTTTACCCTCACACTATTTGGGCACCCTAATTTTACCCATAAGTTTGCTGTTCCACCTGTGGGTAAGTTTGTAACAGAAGTCCAGTCTTTTTTCAGGCATATGTCGGAAAAAGATCTCGAACAGAATATCACACTGGGAAACACTGCACCAAACAACACTGAATATGTTAAGCTGATGTCTGATATTAACAGAAACAATAACAGAAAATTGTTTATTTGCACTCTCCACACCCCTGAGTCTCAAAGTGAACTTTTTTACCCCACAGTTTCATGATCCCACTGATTGCAATGTCAGTGGTTTAACAAAACATGGGAGTTTATGAAAAATGATTGATTTTTTTCTTATTTTATGTTTGATTAGTGTGATTACATGTGATGTTATCAAAAATGCAAATGGTAACATAATGCCATGGTCTGAGAAAATACTTAGCTTTGCTCCTTCCAGCTACAGCCATTTCTGGGGTAAGCTAAATAACATTTTAGTCATTATCAGTAACATTATTTTATTTTAAGGACATCAAATTACAGCTTTCTTTTCCAAGGATTTCCTGTCTTCTAAACAAACCAGAAGCACTTTCAAGCTCTGCCATTTTGTACAAATTTTTCATCTTGTATATGTTATTTTGCACAGCATATTTGTGACATTTTCCCCTAGAGTTAATAAAATCCATGTACGCATAGTGTAGAGCATACATGGAAGGTACCATGGCTATGTACATGGTTCCCCTTCGTTAGTGTGCCATGCATATTAATGAAGGCACATTGCAGATCAAGAGCCAGTAACATGGTTTTTGAATGAGTATAGGGTATGTGTTACTAACTGCATTTGTAGATGAGTAACACACCCCCTGCACTGTCAAAGTACATTATATCAATGTATTTATATTTATTTTTTTTTTTTCATTTGTACGGCGCAACACATAGCAAGTGACATATGCCAGACATCTAAAAATAGAAATCAGATACATTTAATATAAATTCACAGGTCAAAGCTCTGATCTTGTAGCCCAGGCCGGTATGACCCTAGCCCTGAGTAGCATCCTGCCATCAACCAGAATGACACCACAGTACAAGGACAAAATGATTGACTTTAACAATTGGCTAAGCTTCTGGTGTCATTCTAAGGGAATCCAGTATCTGTCTGCCTGGGATGACATGATCGACAGACCATGCTGCTTTGCCAGAGATGGCCTGCACCTGTCGCCCTTGGGATTCCGCATACTGGCAAAGGCTCTTGCCACCCCTATAGTGCCTTTTTTAGGCAAGGTTCAAATGACAAATTCACCACCATAACAGGTACAAGCAAGCAAAATCTGAGGGTAATGCTACTCAATGCTAGAAGTCTAAACCTCAAAATGCACTCACTTGAGGCACTCCTTAAAATGGAGAACATTAACATCTGTGCAGTGACAGAGACCTGGTTCAAAGCTCCAGAGAGCACCCCTACATTATCAGGCTATAATTCATACCACACCTTTCGGCCACCAAACCCGGACCGAAACACTAAAGGTGGAGGCGTGTCCATATTCATTAAGGATATCCACATCTCCAAGCTAGTTGCTCAGCATAATGCATCCGAGATTATCCAAGTTCAACTAACTCTGGGCAAAACCACAATCCAGATTGTAGCTTGCTACAGACCCCCACCATGCCCCAGGATTCCCACTCCTCTTTTCTTGATACACTGGAAAATATTAAGGTACAACCCAACACTCTAATAATGGGTGGTTTCAACTACCCTACCATTAACTGGGAAAAATACTCATGTACCAACTCTTTTGCTCAAAGTTTTCTGGAAATCATCAATTCCAATGCTTTGGATCAACTTTTCCACACCTGGTCATCACTAACATGGGTGACTGGTGTTCCACACCACAAGTCAGCTCCTCGTTGGTCAGATCCGACCACAAGCTAAACACCCTAGACATCCACATCCCGCTCCCACCCCCCATTAGGAAAACAACCATAAAAAATTTCTCCAAAGCCAACTTCACACTTCTTAAGACAGAAGTGGCAAACTTCATGACACCCATGCAGATGGACAATAGAGGTACGACTGCTGAATCCTACACAAATGCACTTTATAAGCACTTACACGACTGCATGGATCGTGCTATCCCTAACAGAACCAAGATGCTATCCTCCAAAATAAGGAAGCCAATCTGGTGGTCTTCTGCCATAAACAAACTCTACAACAGAAGAAACTGTTGCAAAAAAGAGTAAAATCCCATGATTGGAGGAACTCCCTGGTCAGCCTCAGTAAGAAGCTGAGATCCCTCATAAAATCCTCCAAAGCTAGTTATGAAAACAAAATTGCCACTGATTCTAAAGACAACCACAAAGCATTATATAGTTATGTCAAAAATCTCAATGGCAATACTCAGATCTGCTCTGAGTTACAGCTCAATGACACTAAATATACAGAACCAACTGATATTGCCAACATCCTGGCAGATAGGTTCAGTGCTAAATTTACCCCCCCTCTCACCCCCTAAAGGGCCCATCTTTATAACAGAAGAATGCAAAGTTCCTGTAATCACGGCTGCACAGGTAAAAACTTCACTTTCCAAAGCCAAGAACACAGCATCCATGGGACCTGACAACATCCCAGGCTGCTTTCTACATGAACTACAGAATGAACTGGCACCCCACCTAAGTACCATGTTCAATCATAGCCTCACCTCAGGCTTTGTGCCCATTGAATGGTGCACCGCAACAGTTATCCCACTCCACAAAGGGGGGGCCACAACAGACCCCGGGAACTACTGCCCCATTAGCCTGACAAGCCTCGTCTGCAAGGCCATGGAACGTATCATCATGGAACTCATAAACAAAGACATTGGAGATCTCCAAACCCTGGACCCCACACAGTTTGGGTTTGTAAAAGGCAGATCATGTCTCCTAAACCTGATAGACTTCTTTGAAGTAGTCACCAAAGCCATAGATGAGGGTAAGGTGGTTCACACAGCCTATCTAGATCTCACCAAGGCATTCAACGCCATCCCCCACTCTGGATTTATAGATAAACTCACTAAACTAGGTATAAATCCCTATGTCACAAGATGAGATGCCAACTGATTTACTGAAAGAACCCACACTATGAAAGTAGCAGACTCCAAATCAGACTTCAGACCAGTGACAATTGGAGTACCACAGGGTTCAGTCCTAGGTCCTCTCCTGTTTGTTATCTACTTCTCTGAAGTACAGGCTAACACAGAAGGTCTTTGACTAACTAAATTCGCAGATGACTGCAAACTAGGAGCCATAATTGAAACTCCTAATGATGTGGACATCCTACAAAAGGGCCTCACTGTGACAGATGCCTGGTGTCAAAGACATGGTCTCAAGCTCAATGCCAAAAAGTGCATTGTCATCCCCTTTGGTAAAAATTCTGTACCCATGAACTACCACATAGGTGGTAGTCTACTTAACACCGAAAGTGTGATAAGAGACCTTGGGACACAGGTGGACAGTAGTCTCTCCTTTGATAATCACATCGCCAAAGTGGTCAGGAAATCCTTCTATGTGGCACACCTCATCACAAAAGGTTTCTCATCCAGAAAAAAAGAGGTCATTTCTCCCATCTACTTATCACTCATTAGGCCCATTATATAGTACAACTCCCCTTTTGGTATGTACCTCACAAAACATCTACAACAACTGGAAAGGCCACAAAAATATCTCACAAAGAGGATTACTGGCCTTAAACAGATGCCTTATGCAGACCGTCTCAAAAAACTCCAGCTTTACTCTGTCACATATCGCCTACTCAGAGGCAATCTCTGCCTAACATGCAAAGCTATGTCAAACCCAGAGCTGTTGGACATGCTCCACTTAAAGAAATCCCAATCCCTCCGAGCTACACGCTCTAGGGACCTAAACCTTGTCACCACAATAAACAGAACATGCTGGAGGGATAGATTCCTGTCCCAGAGACTTCCCATACTCTGGAACAGACTACCTATCTATGTCAAACAGAACTCCTCATTAGCACTCTTCAAGAAAAATCTTTATGATTGGATGGGTAATAGAAAATTCACCCTGGGGATCACTTCTGTGGTTCTGCTTGACAGGGGCACAGGAAAATAATTTTCTTGGGTGGCAAAAGCCAGGGTACATTTTTGGCTAGGCTTGTATAGGCCCTAGGGCCAATAGCCTAGTACCTACCTATGAACCTATGAACGTTTAAGCATAGCCGAGCAGGTTTGCATGCAGTGGAGCTGTACTCAGCAGTGATTAAACATAGCTGAGAGGTATATGTAAAGGTATAGCGACATTCCACACATCCACATAGCCAAATTAGCAGAGTGACAGCCTTATGTACAGTAGGTGCAGTGGTTGAATACATGAATAGGTTATTAAGCATTATTTTTCAAAAACAAATCATGCTAATTTTTTTAAAATTCTGCTTTTCTGTGCTCAGCTAAGCTCTATTAAGCCCTGCTAATGCCATGCTAAGCAGTGCTTAAACAAGATACATTTTAGCACTGCTTGGCACTTCTTGGCACCATGTAGCTGTGCTTAACTGGTTTGCACATTGCTAAGCATTGCCAGTTTAAGCACTGCTCAGCTCAGTTGTGTTGGTTTGCGTGGTGACAAGTGACACACCACATTTTAAATATTTTCCTGTGGCATTAAAGAACAGGCTATATTAAGCTCAACAGGTAGGAATACAGCATAACCAGTTGGAGTTTGAACTGTGCAGGAACTTTGGCAGGCATTGGAGAAGGTACACAATTCCGGGCACAGCGGTGGATTATTCTGGAGTCCAGGGTCATGGTTGGTCTCCTAATGAAAGACCATAATGACCAGCTGCTGCAGGGGCAGTTCAAGGGCTCACAGTGCAAGACAGAGGCCTGCGACTAGCTGGCACATAATCTCACCAGTGCTACAGATATCTCCCGCAGTGGTGAGCAGGTCCATTTCCACTATGATGACCTGAAGCATCGGAAGGGGGAGCTTCTGGACACTTGGATCCAGGAAGCTCAGGCTGAGAATGCCCCACAAGTTTGTAAGTACTGTTATTGTTTTATCAATACCTAATCTGAATGTTGGCTAGATGGGTATGCATAAAGATGTGCTTCTTTCCCTACTGCTGTGGAGGAGAGAGCTTGCAAATGTGGAGGCATATGGGGGTGTCTGGCTAGGTTGTGCCATGAGTGTGGTGAGTAGGCATGTAACTTGCAATCTATAGTCATATAAGCAAGCAAGAGTAAAGCATTAGCTGCCAGTAGGTATATACAGTTTTGATTGTATTGCAATGAATATGGTTGTAGACCTGGACTGCAATAAGTGACTACTGTCAAATGTACTGCAATAAGCAGGGAAGAGTAAAGCATTAACCTTGATAATGTAAATGAAATAAAGTTTCAATTGCAATAACTGTGGAATTACAGCTGTATTACACCTGCAGTGCAACTAGTGGTGTGCAATAAAAACATGAAACTATAGCAGTAACTGCATGAAGGTACCAGTAGTAAAGCTGTGTTGTGCAATCTGTGTGTAGCCCTGGCTGTTTTGCATGAAATTGAATATGGCAACTGTTCTTGAAGAACAACACAAAACGATACCAGTCCCTTTCTCAAGGTATATCTCATATAGAGTGTTGTGCAATAAGTGTAGACCAAATGTGTTCCCTGCAAGTATGGCATCTGCAAGGTCTCAAAATACCATAAGCACATCAAAAAGTAGACCAGCAGATTGTGGCAGCAACTTTCCGGTATTTAAATTGAAAACATAACAGCAGTATATAAAAGACAAACAGACCGGTTTCAGCTTTTTACTTACATAGTCTTCATCAGTGTAATGATACATAATTAACTAATCATTTATATACTGTCTATAATGCCTGTTTGACCACTTAGAGATGTTTATTTTACCTGGATGCAAACAGCCCTCCCAATTTAATTATCCATTTCTTCTCTTTTGTATTGAGTGATTCATGCCAGCCTGATTTGTTGAATTTTATTCCTAGAATCCAATCAATTATAATAAAATGGAATAATGCAGTTTTATGGGACTCAGTCTATTTATATAATGCATTTGTGTTTCTCTTGTTTTTAATTTCACTGAAATGTTCTGATAGCTTATGTTTTACTGGTCTTGACGTTTGACCTATATCGAATGCAGAACATTTGCAAATGGCAAGGTAAATAACCCAGTCTGAATTACAATTGGAAAAGAAAGGGATATCATAAACTTGACTATTATTTTTACTACTAAAACTTTTAGTTTGTAATATTCTATGACGTTATGTGCAGTGACCACATAGGTTCATAGGTTCATAGGTTCATACTAGGCTATCTGCCCTAGGGCATTTATAAGCCTAGCCAGAGTGTGTTTGGCTTTCGCCACCCATTTTAAATTAATTTTGCTATGCCTTTTTTTTGAGGTTAGTATACTGTGCCTCTGTCTAACAGTGACACAGAAGTGATAGCCGGTGTAAACCTACGGTCTCCCATCCACTCATCAAGATTCCTCTTGAAGAGAGTCAATGTGGGACTCTGCCTAACCTGGACTGGGATTTTATTCCAGAGTGAAGGGAGCCTCTGGGTTATGAATCTGTCCCTCCAGCATGTCCTATTTATTTCAGTGCTGAGGTTCAAGTCTCGAGCACGTAGCTCGATGGGATTTGGATTTTCTGAGGTGCAGCATGTCCATTAATTCCGGGTTGGACATGGCTTTATACGTCAGGCAAAGATCGCCTCTGAGTAGGCGGTATGCCACTGAGTAGAGCTGGAGTTTCTTTAACCGGGCAGCATATGGCATCTGTTTGAGCCCTTTGATCCTCTTGGTGAGGTACTTTTTGGGTCTTTCCAGTTGTTGCAGGTGTCTGGTAAGGTACATCCCAAAAGGGGCATTGTACTCAATTATGGGCCTGATGAGGGATGAGTAAAGAGGCACGATGACCTCCCCTGATCTAGATGTGAATCCCTTCATGATTAGGTGGGCTATATAAAATGTTTTTCTAACCACTTTGGCCACGTGGTTGTCAAATGAGAGATTGCTATCAGCTTAGGTCCCCAGATCCCTAATGACTTCTTCTATACTTAATGGATTACCACCTATGTGGTAATTTGTGGGCACTTTGTTTTTGCCAAAGGGGATGACTATACACTTTTTGACGTTTAGCTTGAGGCCATGGCTCTGGCACCAGTTGTCTGTTTCTATGAGGCCTTTTTGGAGGATGCTTGTGTCGGCTGGAGAGTTGATTATGGCTCCCAGTTTGCAGTCATCTGCGAACTTGATCAGCCACAGTCCTTCCGTGTTGGCCTGTACCGCCGAGAAATATATACCGAACAAGAGAGGTCCCAGGACTGAGCCTTGTGGGATGCCACTTGTAACTGGTTTGGAGTCTGACATGGCTCCAGCAATTCTAACCATGTAGGTTCTGTCCTTGAGCCAGTTTGCAACCCATCTAGTGACATAGGGGTTTATATTTAAGCTGATGAGCTTATCTATAATGTCCGAGTGGGGTATTGTATCGAAGGCTTTTGCGAGGTCCAGATAGGCTGTGTGGACCACCTTCCCCTCGTCAATAGCCTTGGTGACTGTTTCAAAGAAATCGACCAGGTTTAAGAGGCATGATCTGCCCTTAACAAAGCCAAACTGGGTAGGATCCAGTGTCTGTAGGTCCCCAATATCTTTATTTATGAGGTCCATGATGATCCTTTCCATAGCTTTGCAGACCAAGCTAGTCAGGCTTATGGGGCAGTAGTTTCCAGGATCCGTTGAGGCACCACCTTTGTGGAGAGGGACCACTGTTGCTGTACACCACACTTTGGGTACATATCCTGTAGTAAGGCTAAGATTGAACAGTAGTTTTATGTTTGGGTTTAGCTCTTCTTGGAGTTCATTTTGGATGCAGCCCGGGACACCATCTGGTCCCATTGATGCTGTGTTTTTTGCTTTGGAGAGGGCGGCTCTTACCTGAGCATCTGAGATGTCAGGGGGGCAGCACTCTGTTGGGATAGATATTTGCCCTTTTGGTGGGGGGGGTTTGCACTGAACCTGTCAGCTAGGATGTTGGCAATGTTGTGGGCTCGGTGTATTTTTTGTCATTTTGGACTAATTCTGAGCATATCTGGGAATTCCCACCCAGGTTCCCAACATAACTAAAGAAAGCCTTGTGATTATCCTTAGTGTCGTGTGCAATTTTTCTCTAGAAAGCTGGCCTTAGACGATTTTATGAGTGCCCATAGTTTTTTGCTAATACTGATCAGAGATGCCTTCCCTTTTGGGGATTTTGCTCTATCATGTAGTCGCTTTCTCCTTCTATCCTATAGCAACCTGTCCATCTAAGGTACTTTGTAAGATTTCCTTTAGCCTATGGGGCCCTTGTATATAATGATTATAGAAAGACAGTATTTTTTTTTTCCATTTCTAAAGGAAAATTTACATCTGTCCCCTATCATACCAGAAAGCTTATTATCGAGCATTAGTATGTTCCAGTTTCACTGCACCCTATCCATTAGTGTCCCAGTGTTTCTACCAAAAGTTGTCCAAAACCTAAGATTGTCTTTTGGTGTATCAGCCTTATTCTTATATTGTAAGAGATTGTCTCTCTCCATAGGTTCATAGGTTCATACTAGGCTATCTGCCCTAGGGCATTTATAAGCCTAGCCAGAGTGTGTTTGGCTTTCACCACCCATTTTAAATTAATTTTGCTATGCCCTTTTTTGAGGTTAGTATACTGTGCCTCTGTCTAACAGTGACACAGAAGTGATACCCGGGGTAAACCTATGATCTCCCATCCACTCATCAAGATTCCTCTTGAAGAGAGTCAATGAGGGACTCTGCCTAACCTGGACTGAGATTTTATTCCAGAGTGAAGGGAGCCTCTGGGTTATGAATCTGTCCCTCTGGCATGTCCTATTTATTTCAGTGCTGAGGTTCAAGTCTCTCGAGTGCGTAGTTCGATGGGATTTGGATTTTCTGAGGTGCAGCATGTCCATTAATCCATCCACATCCATGTTGTCAACCATATTTTTTACTTGTAAAATATGACCTACTTTGTAACCCCGTTCCTTAAATCTGTTGGACAGGTCATCTCTGAAATGCTTGTAGGAGTCATTCATCAAGCATATACATTTGACCCTCATATATTGAAATTTAGGGATATTTTTACATATATGTAGGGGGTGATAGCTGAAGGCATGGAGAAAGGAATTATATTCAGGGAATTTATGGAAGACTTCTGTTATTAAAGTGTTATCAGGGGCTTTAATCACTGTAACATCCAGGAAAGTAATCCTTTTATGTCCTGGTTTACCATAAATTCAATCCCCCATTTATTTTCATTCAAATATTCAAAAAATTATTTCAGATGTTCCTCTTCTGATCTCCATACCATCCAGTAATCATCTAAATATATTTTCCAGATGTCCATTTCTTCTATATACAGATTATGGAAGCTATCATATATAATTTGCTCCTCTATATATGCCATGAATATATCGGCATATATGGGAACAAATGATGCCCCCATAGCTGTACCCATAATCTGTAGATAGTATTTTTCTTGATAGAAAAATACATTTGTAGTGAGTGCATGCTCGGTGAGACAAAGAAGAAGAGTATTAAAGCCTGGTTTGTGTAACTCTGACCTATATAACAAATATTCTAATGCTTCAATACCAGCCCAGTGAGGAATGTTAGCATATAGGGCTTTGACATCTAAGGTACAGAGTAACAAATCTGCCTCCAATTGCATTTCAGAGATGACCTGAAGGAATTCCATGGTATCTTTCAACCGAGCCCTCACCCACTTAAATAAAGGTTTCAAATATCTGGTGAGATATTGGGACAGTGGCTCAGTCATAGAGCCCCTTCCAGATATTGTCAGTCTTCCTCTGGAATTATTGAGGTCTTTGTGAATTTTCGGTAGACAATATATATATTGGTTACTGGGATCTGAAATCATTAACTGTTTCCTACTACTATTAGTCATGATTCCCTCTTCTACAGCTAAGGATAGGAACTCATCAATCTGCTTCTTAAAGTGTATAGTGGGGTTGTATGTGAGATGCACGTAATACCTACTGTCCAGCAGTTGTTTATTGACCTCCAGATCATATTGCTCCCAGTCTTCAAGATGACTATATCATGGTTATTCGCTATACTTAAAATAGTGGTCATCTTCTCCTTAGTTAGATTACTAGCCCTAGCATAACTATCTCTGGAACTAAAGTGAAGAACTCTAAGAACAGAGTTTTGAAATAGTAGCACATTATGATTTATAGGGGCGATAAAGGGGTCATCTCATCCTTAGTTACATTACTAGCTCTAGCATGACTATCTCTGAAACTAAAGTGAAGATCTCTAAGAACAGAGTTTTGAAATAGTAGTACATTATGATTTATAGGGGCGATAAAGGGGTCATCTCCTCCTTAGATACATTACTAGCCCTAGCTTGACTATCTCTGAAACTAAAGTGAAGATCTCTAAGAACAGAGTTTTGAAATAGTAGTACATTATGATTTATAGAAGCGATAAAGGGGTCATCTCCTCCTTAGTTACATTACTAGCCCTAGCATGACTATCTCTGAAACTAAAGTGAAGATCTCTAAGAACAGAGTTTTGAAATAGTAGTACATTATGATTTATAGGGGCGATAAAGGGGTCATCTCCTCCTTAGTTACATTACTAGCCCTAGCATGACTATCTCTGAAACTAAAGTGAAGATCTCTAAGAACAGAGTTTTGAAATAGTAGTACATTATGATTTATAGGGGCGATAAAGGGGTCATCTCCTCCTTAGTTACATTACTAGCCCTAGCATGACTATCTCTGAAACTAAAGTGAAGATCTCTAAGAACAGAGTTTTGAAATAGTAGTACATTATGATTTATAGGGGTGATAAAGGGGTCATCTCCTCCTTAGTTACATTACTAGCCCTAGCATGACTATCTCTGAAACTAAAGTGAAGATCTCTAAGAACAGAGTTTTGAAATAGTAGTACATTATGATTTATAGGGGCGATAAAGGGGTCATCTCCTCCTTAGTTACATTACTAGCCCTAGCATGACTATCTCTGAAACTAAAGTGAAGATCTCTAAGAACAGAGTTTTGAAATAGTAGTACATTATGATTTATAGGGGCGATAAAGGGGTCATCTCCTCCTTAGTTACATTACTAGCCCTAGCATGACTATCTCTGAAAATAAAGTGAAGATCTCTAAGAACAGTTTTGAAATAGTAGTACATTATGATTTATAGGGGCGATAAAGGGGTCATCTCCTCCTTAGTTACATTACTAGCCCTAGCATGACTATCTCTGAAACTAAAGTGAAGATCTCTAAGAACAGAGTTTTGAAATAGTAGTACATTATGATTTATAGGGGCGATAAAGGGTCATCTCCTCCTTAGTTACATTACTAGCCCTAGCATGACTATCTCTGAAACTAAAGTGAAGATCTCTAAGAACAGAGTTTTGAAATAGTAGTACATTATGATTTATAGGGGCGATAAAGGGGTCATCTCCTCCTTAGTTACATTACTAGCCCTAGCATGACTATCTCTGAAACTAAAGTGAAGATCTCTAAGAACAGAGTTTTGAAATAGTAGTACATTATGATTTATAGGGGCGATAAAGGGGTCATCTCCTCCTTAGTTACATTACTAGCCCTAGCATGACTATCTCTGAAACTAAAGTGAAGATCTCTAAGAACAGAGTTTTGAAATAGTAGTACATTATGAATTATAAGGGCGATAAAGGGGTCATCTCCTCCTTAGTTACATTACTAGCCCTAGCATGACTATCTCTGAAACTAAAGTGAAGATCTCTAAGAACAGAGTTTTGAAATAGTAGTACATTATGATTTATAGGGGCGATAAAGGGGTCATCTCCTCCTTAGTTACATTACTAGCCCTAGCATGACTATCTCTGAAACTAAAGTGAAGATCTCTAAGAACAGAGTTTTGAAATAGTAGTACATTATGATTTATAGGGGCGATAAAGGGGTCATCTCCTCCTTAGTTACATTACTAGCCCTAGCATGACTATCTCTGAAACTAAAGTGAAGATCTCTAAGAACAGAGTTTTGAAATAGTAGTACATTATGATTTATAGGGGCGATAAAGGGGTCATCTCCTCCTTAGTTACATTACTAGCCCTAGCATGACTATCTCTGAAACTAAAGTGAAGATCTCTAAGAACAGAGTTTTGAAATAGTAGTACATTATGATTTATAGGGGCGATAAAGGGGTCATCTCCTCCTTAGTTACATTACTAGCCCTAGCATGACTATCTCTGAAACTAAAGTGAAGATCTCTAAGAACAGAGTTTTGAAATAGTAGTACATTATGATTTATAGGGGCGATAAAGGGTCATCTCCTCCTTAGTTACATTACTAGCCCTAGCATGACTATCTCTGAAACTAAAGTGAAGATCTCTAAGAACAGAGTTTTGAAATAGTAGTACATTATGATTTATAGGGGCGATAAAGGGGTCATCTCCTCCTTAGTTACATTACTAGCCCTAGCATGACTATCTCTGAAACTAAAGTGAAGATCTCTAAGAACAGAGTTTTGAAATAGTAGTACATTATGATTTATAGGGGCGATAAAGGGGTCATCTCCTCCTTAGTTACATTACTAGCCCTAGCATGACTATCTCTGAAACTAAAGTGAAGATCTCTAAGAACAGAGTTTTGAAATAGTAGTACATTATGATTTATAGGGGCGATAAAGGGGTCATCTCCTCCTTAGTTACATTACTAGCCCTAGCATGACTATCTCTGAAACTAAAGTGAAGATCTCTAAGAACAGAGTTTTGAAATAGTAGTACATTATGATTTATAGGGGCGATAAAGGGTCATCTCCTCCTTAGTTACATTACTAGCCCTAGCATGACTATCTCTGAAACTAAAGTGAAGATCTCTAAGAACAGAGTTTTGAAATAGTAGTACATTATGATTTATAGGGCGATAAAGGGGTCATCTCCTCCTTAGTTACATTACTAGCCCTAGCATGACTATCTCTGAAACTAAAGTGAAGATCTCTAAGAACAGAGTTTTGAAATAGTAGTACATTATGATTTATAGGGGCGATAAAGGGTCATCTCCTCCTTAGTTACATTACTAGCCCTAGCATGACTATCTCTGAAACTAAAGTGAAGATCTCTAAGAACAGAGTTTTGAAATAGTAGTACATTATGATTTATAGGGCGATAAAGGGGTCATCTCCTCCTTAGTTACATTACTAGCCCTAGCATGACTATCTCTGAAACTAAAGTGAAGATCTCTAAGAACAGAGTTTTGAAATAGTAGTACATTATGATTTATAGGGCGATAAAAGGGTCATCTCCTCCTTAGTTACATTACTAGCCCTAGCATGACTATCTCTGAAACTAAAGTGAAGATCTCTAAGAACAGAGTTTTGAAATAGTAGTACATTATGATTTATAGGGCGATAAAGGGGTCATCTCCTCCTTAGTTACATTACTAGCCCTAGCATGACTATCTCTGAAACTAAAGTGAAGATCTCTAAGAACAGAGTTTTGAAATAGTAGTACATTATGATTTATAGGGGCGATAAAGGGGTCATCTCCTCCTTAGTTACATTACTAGCCCTAGCATGACTATCTCTGAAACTAAAGTGAAGATCTCTAAGAACAGAGTTTTGAAATAGTAGTACATTATGATTTATAGGGGCGATAAAGGGGTCATCTCCTCCTTAGTTACATTACTAGCCCTAGCATGAAGATCTCTGAAACTAAAGTGAAGATCTCTAAGAACAGAGTTTTAACTTAGTAGTACATTATGATTTATAGGGGCGATAAAGGGGTCATCTCCTCCTTAGTTACATTACTAGCCCTAGCATGACTATCTCTGAAACTAAAGTGAAGATCTCTAAGAACAGAGTTTTGAAATAAAGGGGTTTTTTTTGTTTCATTATG